>NW_008825877.1:8493-12715 GCF_000691245.1 Trypanosoma grayi | reverse complement strand
CCCTGCCCCCCCACAAAACAAGCACCGCCACTGCTACTCTTGCCAGCTCCCCCACGGGATGAGGCGGGTGCACCACGACGCCCCTTGGGCGCGCTTTCGGTACTCTCGTCAAACGAGTTTTCCAAAACGACCTCTGCACGCCCCTTTTCAACACTTTTTGGTGTGGAAGGGGCAACGCGGCTCGGTGCGATCGCAGATGGTCGTGACACGCGACAGGCGTGGTTAGCCACGGTGCTTTTCCTGCCCCCACCCACCGCCACCGCCACCGCCGCCGTGTTGCTGGAGGCCTGGCTGGATTTTGCCGCTCGCACCGGCGAGGTGGAGGAGCCGGATGATGAAGAAAGAGACCTGTTCAGTTGCCGCATCGTCGGCGCGACACCCACAACCTTCGGAGCAGCCGTGACAGCAACAGAAGTGGCGTGCGTGGAGGCAGCTGCAGCACCCTTGGAAGGAGGAGGGAAAGACGTAGTGGCCGCCGCCGCCACCGCAGTAGCAGCAGCATTGGCAGCCATCTCTCTCCGTTTTGACGGTGAAGGAGGCGAGGAGGACCGCGATTGAGGTGCGACAATATCTGGCAACGCAATGCCTCTACGTTCCTTCAGGGCCACTGAGGAAGACCCGGCGACACCTGCGGCAGCAGCAGCAGCTGCAGTAGTAGTAATGACATTAGCTGCCGGGCGCACGCCCACGCGTGACGCTTCCTCGCGCAGCTTTGCGATGGACTGAAGTGCCACACCACGCGTCTTCCGGGCATTAGGAGGGAGAAAGGGCCCCGCGAACCTGGCGTACAGTTGCGCAAGGGGCACGGATTCAACAGCTGGTACAGGAGTGCTTGAGATCTCACGACGCGCAACTGTCGCATTTTGCAGCAGCTTTGCCACCTCATCCCGAAGACGCTTAATTTCCGAATCTTTTTCGTCAATAAGACGATTCCACCGCGCCTCTTTCCCCTTGTCACGGATCATCATGAGAATCTCAGTTTCCTGTTCAGCTACCATCTGCTTCTGCCCAGCAAAGAACATGTACTCTGACATGAGTGAGCCCAAAGCTGCGACGACGCCGCGGGAAAGTTTCTGCAGCATTGCGAAGTCCTGTGCACCTTTGGAGCCCGACGTGGGGAGCGGTGACGACACTGCACTTTGCGTTTGCTCTTTATATTGCTGTTGTTGTTGTTGTTGTTGTTGTGGTGGTGGTGGTGGTGGTGGTGGCACCTCTGGCCGCTGTTGTGTTGAAAATTGCGGGGCGGCCCTTTCGCTGTCGAAGTGTACCACCTCTGCCAAGCGGCGGGATGAGTCCTCCAAGCCCTTCACGGCGCTCTGCAGGGATGTGACGCCGGCCTCTGCTCTGCGGTCAAGACGACGGCTCCCCGAGTCCACATCCTGCACGCTGTTGAGTCGGTTTGACAACTCCGTGATGCGCGCCATGACGTGCTCCAGCTGCTGCAGCACAACCACCGAGACTACGCCGCTGCCCGCGTCGCTCTGCCCCGCACTCCCGCTGGGTGACAGCGGTGCCATTTGCTTATCGCCGGAGCCTAGTGCTACACAAACCCGCTCCGGTACGGCCTCTACTAACTGCGTGATTCGTTCATTCTCTTCATGAAGCGGTTCACGCAACGCACTCGCAATTCGTTCCGTCAGCTCACCCAGATTTAGCGCAGAGAAACTCGACGACGTTTCGGGAGTTACTGCACTATGCGGCAACGCGACAAGACCCTCTCGCCGCCGCATCCATGTGACGTGGAAGAAGAGCCGCACAAGATCGGTGCGAGCAGAAGATTCCTCTTCGATGATGTGGCGTCTCTCTCCGCCCTCCTCCACTGTAATGGCCGACGCATCCTGCACAAAGACGGCGCGGTAGAGCAGCTGGCAGGCGGCATTGTACTGCTGGGTCAACTCCTCCACCTCCACCTCCAACTGCTGAATGTAGCGGCCAGTCGACAACTTCAGTGCGGTGGCGCCACTGTCCGCTATTGTCGCCGTACACACCGCGGAGCATGGTGAGGAGGCGAAACTGCGCGCATTGATGTTGTCATAGCATCCACTCAGAAATGGATTTCGGTATGCGAACTCCACACTCATTGCGCACGTCACCCACGGGGGAAGCTTGTGCTATGCAGTAGGGGGAAAGACCGTCGGCTGGGAGGGGGACCGGACTCTAAAAAAAAAAAAAAAATACCTCAGATACAGGAAAATCTAATGCAAGTAAGAGGTGAAAGTATCGCCTTATGCTCTAGATGGCAAAAGTGACTAGCGAGGATCTGCCCCTCTGATCTGAGCTTTGTATTCCACACCTCACAAACAAGCCCAGTCTTTGGTCTATATACGTATTACTCTACAGGCAGAATAAACAACTCGCTTTTGTCGTTATGCATGCATGCGTGTGTATGTGAAAATAAAATAAAAAAACATAAGGAGAAATGAGAAAAGAGCAAACGGCCAGTAGAGCCTCCCGACGACAGTGTCCACAAAAGGCAACGCGCAACACGAGGGATGGCTAATTCTTGATGCACTGTGTAGGAGAACAAGTTAAACAGGAATTTTTGAGGCCACAAATGGGATGTGCAACCTCCCGTGTGGGCTAAAATAAAAGTAAAAAATAAATAAAGTCGTGCGGCCGATTGTGGAAGCGGGGTCTTCGAAATGTCAGACGTTCAGGTAAAGACCCAACCTCCACACAACGGTACAAAAAAAAGGGAAAAACGAACCGAAATAAACGCTTATTACGCTTCTTAGTATATCCTTCAATTATTCTATTCTTTTTGTTTTTGCTCTTCTTAATTTACACACTACCACTACAGTGTATTTCCATTTTGGTGCCTATTCCATATCCGCTACGGCCTGGGACCGTCACTTGGTGACATCGTGGAAGGCCTTCGCCACGTAGACGACGTTGGTGCTGTTCAGGCCTGAAATAGCTGCACGGCCATTCAACGTCATATACACGTGGTGCTTCGCCTTCAGCATCTCCACCTGCTCCTTGGTGAGACCAGTGTACGCCATCATACCAATCTGACGCTCCACGTGCGACCAGTCATGAACAGAGCCGCAGTCCTTGAGCTCCTTCACCAGGCGATGACGCACATCAATCAGGCGTCCCGACATTTGCTTCAGCTCCTCCTTCCACAGCGTCGTGAGCTCGGGTGAGTTCAGGACGGAGCTGACAACACGAGCACCGTAGATGGGAGGGTTGCTGTACATGGGGCGAATAACGAGGGCGTACTGCGAAAGGACGCGTTCCACCTCAGCCGGATTCTCCGCAATCATGTGCAGGGCGCCGCAGCGGTGTCCGTAGAGGCCAAAGTTCTTCGCGAAAGACTGAGCCACAATGAGGTTCGGCACATTCTTGGCCAGGTGCCGCGGAAGGAAGGCGTCACGGTCAATGTCACCAGTGGCAAAGCCCTGGTATGCCATGTCCACAAACGGCAGGAGGTTGCGCCGCTTCACCACTTCGGCCACCTGCCGCCACTCGTCCTGCGTGGGATCCACACCAGTGGGGTTGTGCGCGCACGCGTGGAAGAGAACGACGGAGCGCTCCGGGATCTTCTCCAGAGACTGCAGCATGCCGGCAACGTCAATTCCCTTGGTGGCCGGGTCGTAGTACTTGTACGTCTCCAGCTTGATACCGGCGCCCTGGAAGATGCCACCATGGTTCGCGTACCCCGGGTTGGGGGAGTACATCACATTGCAGTTGTTGACAAAGCGGTTCAGCATCTCACCACCAACGCGCAGAGCCCCCGTTCCCCCAACCGCCTGGCAGCTTGCAACGCGTCCATCACGAAGTGCGGCACAGTCCTCACCGAAGCAAAGCTTCTGCGCAGCCTTCAGGAAAGAGGGCACGCCATTGATAGGGGCGTACTCCATATCACCGCTTGTGTCGGCCTTCTTTACAGACTCGAGAACAAACGGTCGATTCGCATCATCGCGGTAGACGCCGACCGCAAGGTTCACCTTGTCCGGGTACTTGTCGTGCTGGAACTCAAGGGACAGGCCGAGAATCGAGTCCGGTGCACCCTTCGGTACTCCGGCGAAGAAGCTGCTGGCCACGCGATGGCTGCCCAGAAGGGCCTGGCTGACAAGTGCGGAAGTTGCAAATGAGCGCATTTGATGTTTTTTTTTCTTGTTTAGCTGAGAAAAATGTGAACTAACACGTTGAGGACATACAATGAGTAGAAAATGAAGTGAAGTGGGCCGAATGTTGGCTCATGAATGCCAAAGGATAT
>NW_008825877.1:0-8423 GCF_000691245.1 Trypanosoma grayi | reverse complement strand
AAAAGAAAAAAAAAAAGACACTTGACGCAAATATCATCACCTTCCAATCGAAGCACGTAGTATATGCAACACGCGCGACTCAAGCAGCGACAATTAAAAACGAATGCAAAAACGTGCAAAGTGGAAATCAACTCAGTTCTCTGCGGGTGGAGAGCTACCGCGACGTCTGCTAGTGCCACTCATTCCAACTGTGATGTGCACGCCTTCAGGACGGATAATCGGATCACCATTATCATCACCTTCATTTTGATTGCCTTCAGCTGCTCCTGCTGGTGCTGCTGCATACACAACATCAGCGCTGCGCGGCGCCCCGCTTACTGGCGGNATTTTGATTGCCTTCAGCTGCTCCTGCTGGTGCTGCTGCATACACAACATCAGCGCTGCGCGGCGCCCCGCTTACTGGCGGTGAGCCCATCGGGGAGAGATCAAAGTTCACGCTGCGATGCACACTTGAAACCCCCTGAAGAGAATAGTCGCTACACCTCACGGTATAACCATCTTCCCCTTCCCGTGCCGAGAAACAGGAATGTGCCCTGTGATGCGAGGCGTCGTAACTATCCGAACGAGGAATGTGTTCCTCCACGTTATTGCCTGCCTCAGGAAAGGCATTCTTGTCGGCCGACTGCAGCACCGAACCCATCGAGCTCGTCGGCAGGTGTTCCTCCTGCTCCCGCAGGCGCGTTGAGGTCGTTGCCCCGTGGCCCACACAGATGATAGAGTTGTCGTTGAGAACAGTGGAAATGGTCGGGTGTGGGAAACGCGTCCCCCGCTGCTTCTGCCGCCACTTCTCATCTGCCAACCTTCGCCAACGTGGCATCTTGCAGAACTCCGTCATGAACGTGAAGGCAAGGAGCGTGGCGCCTATGATGATGAAAACAGTGCAGGAGCCGAGCTGGACGGAAAGGTGTGAGCTACAGGCGTCAACGTCACGATACACCTCCGCCATCTGTGGGGCAAGCAGCATCCAAATGCACTCCCACAAGACGTACACCATGANAACGTCACGATACACCTCCGCCATCTGTGGGGCAAGCAGCATCCAAATGCACTCCCACAAGACGTACACCATGAACGCGATGTTTACCGGCTCCAGGAAAAAGAGCCGGCAGGTGCCGCAATGCAGTGGGATACCATCCTCGATGCGGCGCCGCATCCGCCACATGAGAAGAATACCGTACACCATGTTCACGATTGTGTTGGTGAGCCCCAACGCGCACCACCGAGTCCTTTCCACACTGCACGGGACCGACAGCACAACGGCAAAGCCCTGAACGAGCTGCCCGCCGTTGCCAAGGACGGCTAGCAGCGTGAAGAGAGGCATGGGGCGATCGTTCGGTATCACGGCTCCTCGGGCACGGCTAAAGGCCTCGCGCAAGCGATACCGAAATGTTCCTTCCCTCAACTGCATCGCAGAGGAGTAAACTTGACAGCCGATACTACCCTCTAGCGTGTATTAATGTGTGTGTGTGTGNGGGGGGGGGGGGGGGGGGGTAATTTTGGTTGCGAGGGACAGAAAAGTAACAAGCAACGCGAAGAATAATAATACGAAGAGGCGAACAACAAAATCTACATCCTCTCCTCCGCACACCAAGCAGGCACCTCACTTAATGTTGTATATTTTGCCCACTTTCTTTGTATCTCCCTCACTTTTTGTCTCTGTGTGTGTGTGCGTGTGTGTGTGTGTGTGTGCACAATCAGGGGAGATCAAACGAAGGAGCGGGCCAGGTACAAAGGAGACGGGCCGTCGAACCTCAAGCCTTATTCCATTGTTTCTTTAAATTACAAGAAGGGCAATAAGATAGCCCAAACCTGTCACGGCACAGATAACAACATCAAACATGAGCTTCGGGCAATAAATCGAGAAGAGCATCAGATGTGTCTTCTGAATGTAGCCATTGAAGCATGAGAGAGAACTCTGCAAAACCGCCAGGTAAACCAGGAAGTAGCAGACCCTCCACCCACGTGCGCGGTCCGCCTCGTAGGCGAGCATCGTGGCCATCGGGGCCAACACGAAGGCGATGAAGGTCCGCGACATAACAAACAGGGTACTTAGCATGAGGTTGTTCGCCGGTAGTCCCACAAAAGAAGCGTTCAGATCGAGTGTGTTGAAGAGGCATTGATTACCCTGTGCAAAGAACGCCACCCACGAGAGGAGATGCAGCAGCACCGCCTGCGGCACAACGGGAATGTGACGCGTCGTCCGCACAACGAATGGTAAAACAGCCCCGTGAACCGCAATCGCGGCACTCGCCAAAAAGTTCTCGTTACAGAGCGAACTTGCCCAGAGTGTGATAGTAATGTACCGCAGCGCTGCAGACCCACGCATCAAAGAGGCCAGCAGAAAGAAACCCAACGGTACAACGTGGTGCAAAACCGGCTGTTTGTAAGAAACTGCCATGGCTACAAATAATACAACTACCCACAGGCGATGGAAGAGTCTGGGTGAGAGCAAACAAAACCCAGCGACGGCACCTGCAAAAGTGCCCCACACCTCCCATCGCACATCTGGGGCATTGACGTCCATCCATCCCTGGAGCGGTGAGGCCGCGTCCGCAACATGGGTAATATGAGAGCGGTCACGGCAGAAGAGCGGCACCAGCAGCCGCAGAGACGAGAGCAGGGTGGCCAGGTTGATGCAGAGCCGCCACCGAGGTGTGGCCATTAACACTGCGACCAAGAGCAGCTGCCCCAGACAGAGCACCTCCACATATTCTTTTAATACGAAGCTGTTCGCGAACACGGCGCACACACGAAAGAAGAACAACAGCAGCGCCCACAAACCCACGAGACTCTCACACCGCAGACACTTTTGGGTGTCCTCGGCCCAGAGAAATGAGAGAAAAGCTATCATAAAGAGGCAGGACCCCACAAACATACCTAGACGGCCCATTGCATTGCGTGTCTTTCGCGCAAAGTAACTCATCTGCGCCACGCGCTCCCGCAAAGGAAGGTTGTCGTCTATCCACGAATCTTTCATCGGCACCTTCGACTCCTCTATGCACGAAGCAACCTGCCGCCAGTTGCACGCCTCGAGTGCCTCTATGTCGGCCTCAGCGTCGGCGAGCGCGACGATCTCCGGAAGGATACGACCGATGCTGCTGAACGGGATGGGAATGCCGAGTAACGCCGCAATAGTTGGCGTGGTGTCCACCTGGTGCGCAGCGCTCAGCTTGTCAGGGTGCACGCCCGCCGTGTTGCGGCACTGCTTCAGGCGCTCAAGGTCAATGTCGATATTCTCGCGCCAGCGCATCTGCGTCATGTCGGCCTTCCTCCGCCGCGCCTCAGGCGGTAATGATTCCGCCGAGGAATCGTTGCCGTCGAAAAGCTCCGCGTAAAGGAAAGTGTCTGTCTCCTGGTACGAGTCCCCGCCGTGATCGCCACTGTTTGTCATGCCGTGATCACCAAAGACGAGCACCAGCGTCCGCGTAGCGCTCTGACGTTGGTGACGCAAAACCCGCGACATGTTGCGTAGCGACTCGTCAAGCGCCGCGAGTTTGACACCCATTGAGGGGTGCTGGGAGTGGTGGCGATGACCAATGTGGTCTATGCCCAAAAAGTGCGCAACGATCAGCTTTGCGTAGTCGTGCGGCGCCTGCTCCACCGTCTCCGATTCAAGCAACGGCAGGAGGTTCGCCATAACATTTTCGTCGTTGGAGTCGAAGTCAGACACGTTGAACGGTGGGTACGCGATGGTGCGCTTCCACAGCGATGAGTTTTTGCCGTCGTCAGGGAACAGGTTCAGCCACGTGTCGTCGCCAAGCAGGATGGAGCGCCGGCGCAGCTGCCGCAACAAGCTATCGCTCAGCACCTCCTCCGTGTTGAGGTTCGCCCCGGCCTCGAGAAACGCCGGCACTGTTCCCGTCACTATCGCCTTGATCCGCTGAGCTGTGGCGGTAGGAGTGTCCGCCAGATAGAAGAAGCCATGCGAGGGGTGTGTCGTGTCCCGCAGGTTCTCCTCGATGTACTTGAGCGTGGAGCTGAGGGGGCCGCCGCCGGATTGCCTGGAGCCATTCACCGCACACTCTTCTCCGTCGGAGTAGCGGCGTGACAGCGCTGGCAGCACAAAGTCCGGCCGCAGCGCATCGAAGAGAATCAGCACAACTTGATCGACGGGCCGCACGCCTTGGCACGGCTCTGTCGCTGTGTTTGGCAGTATTGTCACCTTGGAGAGCATCGAGTGCATAAAGGTGAGCGACCCGCTCAGAAACAGAAGCATCAGCAGAAGCGTGCGGATATGAAACGCGGCATCTTGAAACCAACTCATTGAGTGTGGATCACTGTGTCGCGTTTTCAACGGAACGGTGAATAAAGAGGAATGCAACAGAAAGTTTATGTTCCTTTTTGCTCGCTTTTGTTTGTTTTCTTTTTTTTATATTTCCTTCTTGTTGTTGTTGTTGTTGTATCGATGCGGAAAGGGAAGAGGAAGGCAAGAGGGCAGGGCAAACCGAAGATGAGATGGCGGGACACAATGGCACTGCAACAGAAACAAGGCAGAGGCCAAGGATGGAGTGGTGCCTGTTCGTTGCGGCACCTTGTGTACGCTTAGGAATGTGTTAACAACCTTCCTCAAGCCACGAAACGGTGGCATCTTCGCAAGTATGTCTGAGTGCATGTGTGCATATATATATATATATATATATATATATGCGTACCGGTGCACAGAGGCACTACCGCCGCCTGTTCGACGCCATCTCCTCCTTCACGTTTCGGCGTCGCACCTGCATGGAACGCTGCAACGCCCGCCGCTTTGCTGCGAAGGGAATGGCATTCTTTGTGTGCTGCACTGTGCGGATTTTGGCACGTCGCACGGCATCGGCCCACTCTTGTTCGGTAATTTCGCGGCGGGAGTCCGTTCGGCCCGCACCCAAATCACTGTCGTGCTTAATCTTAGTGCCGAATAGTTCTTCCAGTTTTGTCTCCACCTTCTGCTGCAGCTCCATGTTGCGCTGCATCCACCGTTTCTGCTGAAGCTCTTCTCGGCTGAGCTGCTCGTCTGGCGTTGTGTCCGCCACCGACATGGGATCGTTGTGCTGCATTGCCGTCTGCTCGACCGTTGAGTGGCGCACATCGAGCAGGGTGTTGGGGAAGTCCACCTGCGGGTGCTTCGTCACCGCATAGAGGGGAACGTCGTGAGGAAAGAGCGAGCCGCGTTTGACCCGTTTCAGCAGCTTCCACCCGCCGATGTGCTGCCAACGCATCGTGCTATGTGCGCTGACGCGGTTGCGGTCACCATAGAAGCGCCGGTAGACGCGTCCCGTAACGAGGTCACCCTCCGGTGTGCAGAAGTCGGCTTGCACTTTGCCGTGGCATCGCGGGTCGCGCACAATACGCTGGTACTTGGGCGCCACCCGCATCACGCGCCGCCGCATTTGATCCACCTCCTGCCGCACGACAAGCATCTCCGCTGGTGTAATGGCCCGTTGCCGCTGGTACCCGGCGTCAACAAAGGCACGGTTGAACTTGTGTGTGGCGGGAGGAAGCTGTAATGGAAAAATGAGGCGATTGTGGCGTGCATTGCCCGTCTTCACGAGCCGCGGCACGTCCGTAGGCATGTGACCAATCTCCCCAGTACTTGTTGCCCCTTCGCGTAACGCCTCCTGCAGGGCAGCTGATGGGGCAGTGCTGTCAGTTGCTGCGGTCGCTGTAGAATCTGTTGGCGTGTGTTGCAGCGGCATCGGCACACCTGTCTCGGGGCGGTGCAGTGCCTCATCACTGAGGCGTTCAAAGACGACATCTTTGACAGCAAGCGATGCCTCGTACAACTCTTGTTGTTTCGTGTCCCGCTCACGCCGCTTATCTACCTCGGCTTTCTTGAGTTCCTCCTGCCGTCGCACCGCACGCTCGGGGACTAGTTCGTTGCGCGCGACGATCAAGTAGCTAATCGGCTCAACGCCAACCTTGAGCGGCATGTGACGTGCCCACACCTCCACAAAGGTGGCGCGGTAGTGCGCCTCTGTGCTGCAGACACGCATGCGTTTCCGCTTCACCCCCGCCTTGCAGTGACGGATGGGGCAGCGATGTTCGTGCGGGCACGGTGCGACGATGGTGGGTTGCCAGTCCCACATGCCGACACCTTTTTCCTCAAGAATGGTGTCACGGGCCTCCATCATGAGGTTGAAGTTGTTTTGGTTGGCGAACTCGACAAGCACAAGCACGCCCCGAGTCATCTTCCACAGCTGCTGAACCACCCGGCGGCGGTTCTCTGCGGTAGCAATCTCACTGAGGGAGTACGCGGCCACTACCAAATCGTGCTGGATCGCCTCGTCCTCAGGAAGCAGGTAGCGCTTCCAAGTCACGTCCGGTACATCGTCGTGCAGCACCATTGTGCCAATCTCCATCATGCCTGGGCTCGGTTCAATGGCGGTAACTTCCTGCAACGGTCGAAGTCGCTTTGCCACCCGCTGCTGTGTCGTCTCACTCTCTAGATCCACAAACTGTTCCCACCACGTCTTTGCCTTCGGCTTGCCGCCGTCCTCCTGTGCGTTTTCCGACTCCATCTCGCCGTCCATGACGTCCTGCGGATCCTCCGTGCTAGCGCGACGCTCGCCGAGCGGGTCGCCGCTCTCCCACTCCGTGCCGTCCACCACGTCGCGGTGGCGCGCGTGAGCCTCACGCACGAGACGGTCGCGTTTAGCCACCGCTGCTGCCGCTGCAACCTCCGCAATCTCACGTCGCAGGTCTTCTGGGATGTCAGAGGGGTCAATCTCACCCCGCTCCAGAAGCGACGCGACGGCCATGAAGCGGACCCTCTTCTTCTCCGCGTTGTTGCGCTGCAGTCGCCGCAGGTCATAGCGCAACTCTGCCAGCTGGTGACGGCGGGCCGCATCGTTGTTCTGCATTGTCTGCCGCAATGAGCGGTAGAGCGGATACGCCAGCGCGCCGGGGTCGTACACCTCCTTCGCCACCAGCGTTGCGGTGCCAGTGCCGGCACCGAAATCCAGCATCGTCCTGGGCACAAAGTGCGGGAGCTGTTTGCTGAGCTCAAAGAATACGCGGTGCATCCCGGCGTACATCGCCGAGCCACGAAACAAAAAGTACCCAATGGCGTCATTTGTGGAGTACAGAACAGATCGACTCGCAACGGCGTTCGCCACAGCCAACTGCCGCTGGAACTTCAAAAGGCGTTGGCGTATCTTGAAACGGAGTTTCGCCTGTGAGCGCTTGTCATGCAGCCGAAGTTCGGCAAAATTTTCTCCCTTCTCGCGGCGCTCAAATAACTCCCGTTTCTTTTGGTTTAGTGTGTCGGGCTCACCCTCAGGAATCATGTCTGCCGGGTTTGTTTGCAACCGCACCGGCTCCTCGCGGTTGCGGTAGTCGATGATGGGGATAATGTCCCGCAGGCATTGACGGATAAGTCCCTTGTCCTTCAGCCGGAACACCTTCATGAAGGCCGCCTGCATCGACGGCGACATGACAACCACACCCGGCTGCATGTTGCAGAAGTCGTCACGCACATCCCACTGCCGCATTGACGGCCGGCGCTTGCACATCTTGCGCAGCATCTGGTACTCGTACGACATTTTCGACGCCACATCAATGACACGAATGCGGCGGCGCCCGTACCGCATCTTGGCACTGAACTGCGACCACGTCTCCTTTCCAGCGATGGTGTTGCTCGACCCCGCCTGTTGACCCGACTCGCCGGGCTGATGCATCGCCCCTTCAAGCGGGTAGCGACCCCCCAGCGAAGACGGTGACGATGACGACGTCTGCCGGTGGATGAATTGCAACACGGCGGCAGAGCTGCGCAGCGGCGTTGCACACGCTGCGCGGTAAAACCGAATCGGCATCGCACCTGCCTTGCACTTCCCTAAGCAGTAGTAGAGGTGGTAACGAACAAGACGGAGACATTCAGTCATGCAGGGATGAAGAAAGAGAAAGAGGAAGGGGGAAGGCGTGAAAACAGGAAGTCATTCTGTTGACAGGTGCAAATGAACGTTGTTTCCCCCCAAAAGACATACACCAGAGTCCTCCTCACAGTTACGCAGTGCCGTTTCCACTGTTCACCTACTCGCAACCATTCTTTTGGTTGTCGCTACCCAGACTCTTTTCTCGCCCTTTTTTTCCCCCAAAAAGAAGCACGCCGCCCCTTCATCAGCATTCGTTTGCCTTTTATCACCCGTTCTCGGCCGACCAGACCACAGCGGCCTCCTCACACTTCTTATACTGTCTCCCCTTCCATGCCCTATTCTCCCCTCGGCACCACCCCTTACGGGGGAAACACCGTCACTCAAACAAGCATAATTACATATATGTACATATGTACATATTGCTGTACAGGTTGGCTGGTGTGTGCGCCTCCCCCCTCCCCTGCAGGCGCGCCGTGAGGAGAACATACAAAAGGACTGAGAGGCGGAGGTCGTCATGTGTCAATGAAGACCGGTTGCATTTTTCTTTTGTGCCCCCCTCATTTTTTTTTTTTT
>NW_008825876.1:20368-20589 GCF_000691245.1 Trypanosoma grayi | reverse complement strand
CCACCGGATACCTTCAGCAATGGAATGGGGTCAGTGCCCCAATGAATCCCTTGAAGAGCCCGTCTTGCGCAGAAACGCCGCGCTCAGCAACGCAGCTGGACGCCGAGACCCGCCGTTGTGTGGCACGGCTGCGCAAGATCGTATACGCCCAACGCGATAACCCACCGCTCCGCCGCCGCTGTGCCGACAACACGTGGGGCGCCGATCGCGCAGCGGGCACA
>NW_008825876.1:18974-20339 GCF_000691245.1 Trypanosoma grayi | reverse complement strand
CAGCAGCAGCAGCAGCAGCAGCCGTCAAGGTCACCCGGTGTGCCGTCTCTTGCTACTGCCTTTTCGTCTGCTAGAGTTGCCGCTGCAACTTCACCGGTGAAGGGCAATGACGATGCCGACACCGTGGCGGGCGCGGCGAAGGCCCGGCGGTGGCGCGTCACACTCACAACGGGGATTGGCGGCGATGATGAAGGTGACGACGGCTTTATGACGATTGAGTGCGCACCGCCCACCTCCGGTGCAACGCCGTTGTTTGACGACGCCGTCATCCTCAACCACTTGACGCACCTGGTGTCGCCGCTCTCGTACGTGATTCGCGCCGTCTTCTACTACGACGAGGAGTTCGACGGCCACATGCTGCTGACGCCCAACACCGCCCGCTACGCCGGCTGGCGCTACCGCGTGTTTGTCGCGCCGGTAAGCTCACGGCCGCCGCTTGAAAGCCGCCGCAATGTGTTGCCAACACCCTGCGGTCTCGCTGACGAGAGCGGGAGCAGCAGCATGCACGCTGCGCTGCCGTCAGTCATTCCGTCACGCGGCTCTCGCGTGGCCAGCAACTCTGCGCACTCGCGGCGCGGGACGTCGCACGTGTCGGAGATGAGCCGCTGCTCCGACTGGGGCTCCGCCGCGACGCAGATGGACACGTGCGGCACGCGCCCCGTTGTGTGGAAGAGCTGCACGGAGGCACCGCCGCCACCTGCGTCCATCTTCACTGCCCCGCCGCGCTCACCCATTGAGCAGCTGCAGTGCGAGATCGCGGACAGCATCGCGCGGTTGAGGTGCGTCACGGAGGGCCGCAACGCGCACGGCCAGTGCGACACCACCACAGCAGCAGTGGCAACTGCCGTGAGCCCGAGGCACTCGACACATCCGCCGCAGAGCGTGTATACCAACCCACCCGCAACGGCTAGGGGTGCCATGGAATCGTCACTGGGCGGGTCCGCTCAGAGTTCGTCGGGCAGCAGGCGCTCGGAGGAGGTGCACCAGTCTGCGTGCGCCACGTCGTGTGTTGTTGTGGCCGAGCGACATCTCGACAACGTATCGTCTGATGACGAGCTATGCGGCCTCGTAGCGGCGATGCAGGAGGAGTCGGGGAGCGGAAGCTCTGAAGCACAGGCGGGCACCGCGGGCTCCGTCACGTGTGTCGCTACTGCAGGCCGATGCATCATCCGCAGCGACCCGTTCCCTGCGGAGTCGCTGGGTGCTGCTTTTCCCTCTGAGGAGGTAGGCACTGCAGCTGAGGAATGATTTCGCATGACGATGGCGTGTGAGGAAAATGTTTTGGTCGTTATTGTTGGCTTCACAGTAAGTCATGTGGGCGTGGTGCTGGAGTGATGGAGTTCTCTTTCGTTTTTTTTTTTTTTT
>NW_008825876.1:14437-18760 GCF_000691245.1 Trypanosoma grayi | reverse complement strand
GTGTGTGTGTGTGTGTGTGTGTGTGGGTGCCTCCTGTGGTGCTGCTGCGGCGCACGCCCCCTTTCGCCTTTGCTCCTCTCTCTCTCTCTCTCTGGCTTGACTGCCGCACACGTACGCAACTGCTGCCGGGTCGCGGGTGTGTGTGTGTGTGTGTGTGCTGCGAAGAAGGAACGGATAAAGCGAAGGAAAAAGGAAAGGGATAAAGGGGAACGAAAGAAACAACACAAAGGAAAGGCAAAAAAAAAGGGGGGGATAAAAAGAACACGAACAAGACAGCCAGAGGTAGCAGAAAACAGTAACAGCAACAAGAATAACTGGAAAGGTTCTTGTGTGGTGTGTTTTCTCTTCCCCCTCCCCCAGACCTTCAGCCAGAACTTACATAGTTGACAGTTCGCTGTCGTTGTGGCTGCTGCTACGGGTTTACTGCACGTTGCCCTGCTTCCGTGTGCGTGCGTGTGATTATCTGCGCTTGCTTGGGTGAGGCGGCAACAAGTGCGGTATCGGCAGCAACAGCAGCTGAACAGGCTCAGGGACGAGAGAGTGGGCCACGTGCGCGACGCAACTGCGGCGGGTGTTTGACGGTCAACCGATCAAGCAAGCAGAACAAGAGGGAGCAGAGGTGAACTCGCGCTTTACACATAGGATAGGACGCGTGCAGAAGGAGTAGCAAGACTCAAGGCAAGGCGAAGCTCTATTTTTTTCCTCTTCTTCTTCTTCTTGCTGTTGTTGTTGTGGCAGCTTCTCTTGTTTAATTAGTTTTGGTTTCACCGTCTCTCCTCTTCACCCCGGGTGAATTTTTGTTGTTGTTGTTTTCGTTTCGTTTGCGTCACCGCGTGAGCAACTACCAGTGTTGTTGCTGATCTCTGTTGCGAGCCTTTTGCGTTGAGAAGGCAACAGCAGTAGCAGCAGCCAGGGGACACTACTGCCGGAAGTCTGCAGCTGTGGAGGGATTTGATTAAAGTAGAGTCGTCACTGCGTGGGGCAAGTATACACAAGCGTGTTGCGTGCGTGTACTTCCACATTTACTTGCGTTAGAATCACAAAAAAGAAAAGGCGGCGGTGGTGGGGATCAACCTCGGGACGGCAGCTGCTTGTGAGTAGACGCAACAAAAGGCAAGGAAAAGGCGCGTGTGCTTGTCCGAAAGGAAGGAGCGTGTGAGGAATAGTGGGCACTCTTCTTGTTTGCTAACTGCTACGGTACGTTGCTGTGACGTCGTCGGGTGGGGTCCTCGTGTTTTTTTTTTCTTCTGTGCTTTTGGATCACAGTGGGTCCTGCTGAAGTACGCGTGGAATTGAGACCGAGGCGGACCTGAAGGCGGAAGAAAAAGAACCGCAGCAACATCTATACAAGGATAAGGAATACCCTTGTGTAGGAGCTACTGCTTGTCTGTCTGTGTGTGCGTGTGTGTGTGTGTGTGTGTGTGCGAAGACGAAGGTGGCATTGTATAGTGCTTTTTTTTGGTGTATCCCACTCAGAGAATAAGGAGTGTGGAACATGTACAATAATCACACAACTGTAGGATTAAGGAGCGGCAACGTGTCGCAGACAAACAACCACACCACGGAGCCAAATCAGCGCTTCACACCAAACGCCGAGACGCTAGCGCCGTACCCAGATGGGTTTCGCGTGCCACAGCAGCAGGAGGAATGCAGGCCTAACCCAGCGTTTTTGCGCACAGCAAACAGCCGCGCATTACGCACGGCACCAGCGCTTTTGTCGCGGCCAGCAAGTGCCACCGCAGGCATAATTACAAGTAGCTTTGTGCCGAAGCCAACATCGATGCGTAGCACAACAACAAACCCAGTAGTGGTAGGCATCATTAACAGCAGTTACACCAACGGCCTTGGGTACTGGACAGTTGTGTACAAGACAAAGAATGGTGCCCGCGCTGGTTCTTCGAAGGTGATGCCCCCACGGGGAAAGGGGGCCCTCACCTTCGATAGCGTTGTTGGTGCAATTGAGGAAAATGCGAAGCTGCTGAACTTCGCAGTGCTGTACGTGCGGTACCTTGACAAGGACTTTGACGCGTACGCGCTGTTGACGCCACGTACTGTGCAGAATTGCACCGATGCGTTCGAGGCTGTGGTGGAATTCCCGGAGACAAACTCGGAGTCGAGCCGCACGCAGCCGCTGGAAGGCAGCGCTGGACTATCGAGCGCCGGAACAAAGACCGTCGATGAGGTGGAGAACGCAGAGGCGCGTGGAGAAAACAACACTCTAGTGGAGAACCTCGAGGAGAGAATAAACTACGGCCCGACGTCGGCCGTGCTCGAAGAGCACTCTGGAACAGCACCAGAGGTACCAGTAATAACAACGGTGCCAGAAAAAGGACGAGGAGGAGGATTGTTCCGTAATGCTCCACCGCTCTCGGGGCAGCAGCAGCGGCGGCTGCGGTCTGCGCGCACACGGCGTGAGTCGGAGCGCAAAGCGCTGGAGCTGGCGGCAACGCAGCAGAGGGATACACAGTTCGAAGAGGAGAAAAGGCGTGACAGGATCGTGATGGAGGAGCGCGGATCGCGGCTCAACCTCAAGGTGATGGAGAGCCGCCACCTCTGTGCTCTGAAGAAGGCTGTGAGGCCGTTGCCGAGCGTGCACTACAGTGACGCGAGGCCGCTCCCGCCCACCGTGAGCGTACACCCGCCGCCGGCGGAAGAGCAGCGGCTGGTGCTGCCACCCGTCGTGAAGAAGTCGCTCTGCATCGTTCTCAACGGGGACGAGGAATGCCCGCTGCTCTGCGAGGATCGGGACCAATTGTACGAAGCCATCGCACAGGACGTCTCGTCGTGCCTCGACGTCCCACGCGACAACATCGCAGTGGAGAGCAACAAGGCCGACTCTCCCTCGGTGGAGATGATAGTACGTCACGACGGCACACGTAGCGTCGAGGAGTTGCAGAGCATGATCGTCACATGCGAGTTCCCCAGCGTCTCGCAGGTGCACGAGCAGTCGCATCAGCACTCGCCATCGTTCGCGTCGACGACAGAGACGACTGAGATAACTGACCCGGAGAGGATGGTGATGCTTCCACCAGCGGCGCCAATCGCCGCTCCACGCGCAACATTGGCGGGGAATAGTGCAGGCATCAGACCACTTGACAAGAAGTCACTCAGCGAAAAATTAGAAACGTGGCTTCCTGCGTCTCGCAACGTGGAGCCGAATCTCGCGGCTTCTTCCAACACAACGACACCAACCGAGCGTGCACGGGTGTACCTGCGCAAACGGCTTGAGTCCCTGAATGAAACTCTAGAGGGGCTCCAACGGCTGCGCCACACGGGCTTAACGCCGCAATCTCACTTAGTCCCGCGTCACACAAAACCACCATTGTCCGGCGAAATCGCCTTCTCACGTACTGGCGCCGATGCTTCACATTTTACGTACACGTCATCCGCAGAACCAGACTCCTCTCGTCCGGTGGACCACGCTGCATTACCGGCAGACGACTGGAAACCGTCGCAGCACCACGAGGAGCAGCGAGAGAAAGATTTCACAACAACGGGCGAGCCCAAGCACCCCCAACTGGACGCAGCAGCAATAGATTACCAATCAAACGAGGAAATTGAGGACAGCGCCGCCCAACTGCAGACATCTCTGCAAAAGGAAATAGAAACTCTCAATAACGCCCTAAACGCACTCCAAACACCGCTCCGTGGTGACAAAGAAAGATCATCGCATCCAGTGCACTCAACAACAGAAGAAACCGATGACCATGGCATCATCACGACACCACAAGGCGCTTATACAGAAGCCATTGAAGAATCACAAAACGACAACGTAGAAACTACTGCACATCTTGAGGCGCCAACAGAAGACAACGCAGCAGAGGAGAAACGCACCTTACACGTCTACATTACCATACCACAACTACTAGAAGAATCCCAACAACCGAGCATATCCACCCACTTCAGAAACACTCAAGAAGACTGGGAAAGCACTCCGATTATTCCTACAAAGGAGGCCATCCAACTACCGGTGGAGGACGAAACCATCACCACCACAACAAAAGATATCACAACTACGTCTCGTATCGCTGACAAACACAGTGAGCTCCACGCTGCCGAGAAGGAGGAGAGCGTGCACGAGCCTGAGGAGATGCGCGAGCTGGACGAGGTCGAGTCTCCAGTCAAGGCTGAGGAGCCCGAGGTGGCGCCGCTGCACGCTGCCGAGAAGGAGGAGAGCGTGCACGAGCCTGAGGAGATGCGCGAGCTGGACGAGGTCGAGGCTCCACGCCTTCATGAGACGGACGGCGGTGCTGTGCCAGAGGAGGCTGGGCAGCCACAGCTGTACACGACCGAGGAGGCGGAGGTGGAGCCGTTGCCGCTGGA
>NW_008825876.1:10479-14264 GCF_000691245.1 Trypanosoma grayi | reverse complement strand
ACCGAGGAGGCGGAGGTGGAGCCGTTGCCGCTGGAAACGACAGTCGAGGCTCCACGCCTTCATGAGACGGACGGCGGTGCTGTGCCAGAGGAGGCGGAGCAGCCACAGCTGTACACGACCGAGGAGGCGGAGGTGGAGCCGTTGCCGCTGGAGACGACAGTCGAGGCTCCACGCCTTCATGAGACGGACGGCGGTGCTGTGCCAGAGGAGGCTGGGCAGCCACAGCTGTACACGACCGAGGAGGCGGAGGTGGAGCCGTTGCCGCTGGAAACGACAGTCGAGGCTCCACGCCTTCATGAGACGGACGGCGGTGCTGTGCCAGAGGAGGCTGGGCAGCCACAGCTGTACACGACCGAGGAGGCGGAGGTGGAGCCGTTGCCGCTGGANCGACAGTCGAGGCTCCACGCCTGCATGAGTCTGCTAGTGGTGCTATTGTGAAGGAGAAAGAGCTCCCGGAGCTGTTCGTTAGTGAGGAAGGCGTAGTGGTTCCGCGACCGCTTGAAGTTACTGTGAGCCGAGTCTGTGTGCGGGATTCAATGGTGAGTGCGGACAGTCAAGGTGAGGTGCCTCTTTTATATACGGCTGAAGAAAGTGAGGTGCCTCTCTCTACCTTAAATGGTGGAGTATCTCAGTCTAATTCGAATGTACCAAGGTCTGTGTCGGTTGGTAGACCGGCTGTGAATTATTCTTTGCGTATTTCGCGTGGTGAGGCCAAGGCTGATGTTGTGGAGACTTCGATGTTGTCGTCTGTGAGTGTATCGGAGGGTAAAGGTTCGTCTTCTGGTGGTATATTTCGTCGGAGGCTCTCGGGTGTGTCTCCTTGTGTGCCCTCTGTTGGTAAGAACACGACGCGCGAGGAAGGTGCGCTTGCTGATGAGGTGGCTAGCAGGGGCGTAGACCGCGTCGTCCCACTTTCAACTTCCATGTTAAGTGCGGTGGAGGATGTGCCGAGGAGTGGAAGTAGTATGCGTGCGGGAAGCTCCAACCAGCCGTTGTCTGCTGCGAATTTTGTGTCGTCGACAGAGTCTACTCGTCGTGTATTTACCAATCTTTATCCGGATGAAAACTTCCGTCAAGGTACCGTTGCGGTTCCGTTGGTGTTGGTTGGAAAGGCACACGTGCAATCTGTTTCTTCTGATGCCCCTGCCCGCGAGGCAACGGTGGAGATCATGGGCGGAAAGGAATTGCCACAGTCGGTGGGTCTTCTCAGGGCAGTGGAGGAAGTCGGGGAGGGCGAGAACCACCAAAGTAGTGGCTGGAGCTCGGGTGCGAATTCCACGACGGCGGGCGTCATTCCACGGAGAGAGGTGCGCTTTGCTCCACGACCTTTGATGCCAACACCACCGCGGCATGTGGAGCAACAGCAGTCGCAGCATCCGCGAGTACGGCAGCAGTACGATACGTACCGCAGTCTTCCATTTTCTGCGACCTATACGTCGGTGATGATGCCGCGCCCGATACTGCGCTCGAATGCGTCAGCATCGTCTTCTGGAGCCTCTCGATCCGTGTTTCCGGTCCTCCAACAGCCACAGCAGCAGCAACAGCCACCACAATATATGTCTGTGTCACCACCGAGTTCGTCGCAGCGACAATCAGTGCCAGACCGTAACTCTGCCTCGCAACGGCGCCTGGGCGAGATCGTCACGAGGCTGGCTAACTCACGCAGCCCGTCGCCAACGCGTGTTGTGCCGCAGTTAATTCAAAACAGGCTACCAGTGGTTCCTACCGCTCCCGCTTACCGTGACGCCCTGTACCGCCTGCAGCGCCGACAGCTGAGTCGCAATTCCAGATACGTAGGCGGGCCAACTGCCGTTCCGCCGCCGCCGCCGCCGCCGGGACAGCAGCTGCAGCTGCCGTACAACACTCGTATCAGACCAGACAGCGGCAGTAACAGGGTGGAACGCCTACCGCTGGGGGGCACATACCCCACATCACAAACTGGGCGTTTTGTTGGTAACAGACCTGTGTATTATTACTAGACGTAACAAGCTCAGTTGTTGTTGTTGTTTTGTTCTTTCGGTGTTTCAGCTGCGGTGTTTTGCGAGTCTCAGCCGCAACAAACGGAGGTGATAAGAAAATTGTGAGGGTGACACGGAGATGAAAGAGTGTCTTACTTTGTTCTACACACACANAAAAAAAAAAGTGGGTGAGAGAGGGCGAGAGAGAGAGAGAGAAAGAAAGAAAGAGCTTGAGCAATGGCTCTGCAGGGTATGCAGAGACAAGATGAAAGTACGCGTAACGGCATTCCAATGGTGCGCTAAGCGGAAGGGAGTGCTCATCAATATGCGGGTTTGCACCTGCCACTTGGAGAGAGACAGATGGACGAAGAATTACAGAGACAGCGGGAGGGAAAGAACAAAAGAAAGAAGAAAGAAAGAGCGTTATCTTATTCTCGAAATAGGGAGTTAGGGAGTTGTGCTTGTGTACGTTTTTTTTGTTTCCCCGAACGTATGCGTGCATGACCCCGGACTTTCTAGTGTTTGTGTTTTTTTTGTTTTGTTTTTTTTTTGTTGTGAACTTTCCGTCTCGCCAAACGCACGCAGAGATGAGGTCTTCTGGAAATGAGCCGTTTTTTATTTCCTCCTTTATCACCGCAAAGAAATTGCTTCGCATATTGATATGTCTTCTTTGTTGCTGCTTATTATTATTACTATTATTATTGCGCGTGTGACTTTTGCCGCTTTCATTGGTTTTGTTTTCGTTTTAAGCCTCTTTCTCTCTCTCTCTCGCTCGCTCGCCCTTTCTCCCCCTCAGAGACACCGACACACACGCACACAATCTCTCTCGGGGCTTTTGTTGTTGTTGTTGTGTGCCTGTGTGTGTGTGTGTGTGTGTGCGCGCTTACGCCAGCAAAGAGTGGGGTTCTCTTTTTTATTTATTTTGGTTACCACTGCACTTGCCCCAAGGAGGGGGGAAGGGTTTATGATCTCAATAGGGAGGAGGAGGAGGACCAGAAGAAGACAAAGAAAAAAAGAAAGAAACAAAAAAAAGAAGAGAGGTGTGGAGATTAAAAAGACCCAAACTATATCTATTTATATCTATGTATGCAGATATGTATTTAAACACCGACAATCGTGTTTGTTCTCGTGTTTTATCTTGGTCATGAACTCATTCATCGTGTTGTGTTATTATGAGAAGGATCTCTGTGAGTGGGGTGGGATTGCTTTCTGTTCTTTGGCTGGTGTAGACGTTTGTCTTCAGTGAATCTATATGTACTCGTGCGGAAGCAGCATGGGCGGAACGAATTTTTCTTTCACAGACCCTTATTACGTGAGACAGTGACCAGACTGTTTCTGTGTGTCACCTCCTGCATTATTGTGTGCATATTTATATGTATGCCTCTCTATTGCTACGTGCAGTTGTTTCTCTTACCTCTGTTTTTTTTTTCTCTTTTAGTCCTATTGAACAATAGACGACAGAAATACCAAGTCTAATATTTTTAAATGTACAACCGACACCTTTCCTCCATGACTTACTGCGATCGTACTCGCCGTCCCGGTGTGATCGCCACGCTGAAAAGCCACGCTATAGCCGAGACCGTGCCCGCCACGCTCCATCACGCACGGCCAGGAAGAGGCGGAGGCGAGAGAGAGGAGAGAGAGGCCACACCTGCTCACCCCTCACTGCGTTGGAATTCTTTTAACGTGCTTTATGCCCCGCGCCACGTACCCACATGCAACACATAACTGTTGCATGTGTTCTCGGTAGTATAGTGGTTAGTATACCCGCCTGTCACGCGGGTGACCCGGGTTCAATTCCCGGCCGGGAAGCTTTTCCCCCCCCCC
>NW_008825876.1:0-10414 GCF_000691245.1 Trypanosoma grayi | reverse complement strand
TTTCTCCCTTCTGGCCCTGTCTTGGAAACGTAATAAGAAGGATTATCGTCGTACACCTCATTCTACAACTTCATCCCTGGATATTCACCCTTCAAACTCTTTTTTCGAATGCCTTTCGGTCATTTGACATCATGGACGCTAGGTCTGAACATGAGATTCCCCATTTTCTCCCTTCAGGAGGCGCATATAATATTGGCTTTATGATTCATCCTTTATATTTGTGTGCTGTAGAAAAAAAAAGTGGAGGTCTTATTACTTCCCCCCCACCAAACGAAAAAAAAAACCTATGCACGCAAAATAGATATATATATATACACATATATACACGTGTATATGTATCTATCAGCTGAACATCCTATGCAGTCTTTTTCTTCTTCAACTTTGTTTATCTTTTTATTGCTGTTGTTTTAGAACGTGGCTTTTTTTGTATTCCCTTTCACCACGGCGTGGCCGTACAGAGAGGGTATCAGTAAAAGGGTGACATAAAAAAAAAAGGGGAAAAAAGATACAAATTATATGCATCGACAAACGCGGAGGTTTACAACCGTCGCCGACGCCTCGGATGTGTCGCAGATGGATCCATGGAAGGATGATCGGTGCAGAGATTTTGTGGCCCTCAACACTATCCAGCGACTCCGCTCATACCACGCCGATTCATTGCTACCCGTGGAACCCATAAACTGTGTTCGAGCAAAGAATCTCTTACTGCTGCCCAAGGCAGAGCCTGATGCGACGGCCTGTGATACAACAGAAGGCTGCGCCGTTGATATGGCGCGTATTCTGTTCTTT
The DNA here is from genome assembly GCF_000691245.1 of Trypanosoma grayi. Taxonomy (NCBI): domain Eukaryota; phylum Euglenozoa; class Kinetoplastea; order Trypanosomatida; family Trypanosomatidae; genus Trypanosoma; species Trypanosoma grayi. Next base: position 9,625 of record NW_008825876.1, on the reverse strand, counting down.
GGCCCTACATCGTTTGTTTCACAAACATCACCCGGTCGAATGACAGCTTCCCCACATGGTGGCGGTTATAGTGGTAGACGATCCAGTTACATCCCTAGCGAGGAGGCCACAAAAACTGGATCCATTAAAGCAATGGCGGAGGTTGCTCTTGTAGCTGCAGACACCCAGCAACAAAACGGAGCCCATCAAAGTGGTATGCAGAATGGTGCATCCGAGAATGAAACAGTGCCAGGTGACATTGGCTATAATCAACAGGAACACCCTAATGACGCTTTTGAAGCAGGAGCCACTCCGCTAAAGAGACCAGAAGAGGAAAATGCGGTAACTCCAGCACCTCGCCCACCAGAGCGTATGGATCAGCTTATCATTGCTTCTGAGGAATGCATGGAAGGTGATAAAGGGGAGACGAATGAAAATGCCGATACTGTTGAAGTTATTAGGTTTTCCTGCGCCATTGTTGACGCCATTGTGGCGTACTATCAGTCCCTCTTATCTCGTGGTGTCGTTTTGGATCGATTTAACGCCAAGGATCTGGCGTTTTCATGGTGGGTTGTTGGACGGAACATGGACGTGGCAGCATTGAATCATCATACTGGACCAACGCGGCGGGACGCGCTACTGATTCTAGTACGGCATTTTTATTACGAATTGTTGACAGAACAACGACCAAAGAAAGGTCTCCCCTCATCAGACTCTTCCGCCGGTTCATTGCGTAAATCCAAGGAATGTGATGACCACCTGACTCAACAGGAAGAGAAAACAACCTACAATGAAGAGGCGAAGCAGAACCAGCAGCATTCGGAGGCAGCAGGAACAGGGGATGAAGCCCGAAAACGACCACGAAGCCGCCTTGATCCTACTCGCACAAGCCCTCCGCCTGCCAGCAGTCGTCTTCGTCGCAAAGTGCGAACAGATGACGACACTGGCCATGCAGGGAAGGTTGAAGAAAAACAGAATGCAAAAGCTGCTGAGGCCCCTGCCACACCCCCAATGTCAAGCACCCGGGTGAAGCTACCGGTGAAGCAATCGTCGAAAGCAAAGGGATCACATGCCGCTGAAGGGCCCCCAGCAGCGCAATCCACGGCAGAGGTAACAGCGACAGTAACAACACCAAATAAAAATCAGGCCCCTGCGTGCAGTGATGGTGATGTTGATGGCAATGCTAAAGAGATTAGCGAGGCCCCAATTGTTGAAAAACCACATAGATCTGTTCGTACGGTTAATATTGAAGAAGTTTGGCGTCCAATTCGCTCAACACGACGGCGTCTCCCTCCCTCGAAAGACAGCTCGGATTTTATAGAGGCAAATACTACGTTGATGGAGAAGCGGGAAGAATCAACTTCTTTCCTCAATGCCGTGGTGCAACGCATACAGGGACGGATGACAAATGATCCCACCTACGCCGCTCTCCTCACTGCCTTCTCCGCCAACAGGCCAGTTGTGAAGAAGGAGACGGAAACTTCTAGCGGTAGCGTAGAGGAACATGACTGTGGTGGAACAACTGTGTGTGGCATGCACCCAGCGCTGGTGCAGCTGTACCGGTATCACCACGTAGATGCCCCTTCTGCTACTGTCTTACCGTTGGGAATCGTCCAGGAGACATCAGAGGAAGGTAACAAGGAAGGAGGACAGCAGGTGCAATCTATCGACCCAGCGTTGCATTCATCACTTCAAGGTGGAACTCTTCTTTCTTCCAGTTTCACAGAGGCTGCTGCTGCTGCTGTTGTTGCCGTCAAGACGGAAGAAACGGATGATGAGATGCCAACGGCGGCATCTCTGCTGACTTTGCAGATAGGCAGCAAAAATGAAGAAGTTGACACGACAACGCCTGTGCTGCGGCTTCCGTGTCGCTTTTCCGATCTCACATACGCACAGCAGTGCCTCCTGACGTGGGAAGCCTCACTCCTGCTTGACCCGCGACCGCCAGTGGCAACAGGGAAGAGGCAGCTAGCATCGAATGGAACGAAGGGCGATGTGAATGTAGTCGAAAGTCGGGGGCGGCGCTGCTATGACTACTGGAGGAGCTTGTAGGTGGGTGGTAGCCGTGGTTGGTGATGGTGGTGGTCGGATGATTCTTGTCCTCTTACGGTGAGGCTTTGATCGTCTCCCTCTCTAACGCAGTTGCTCTCATCACACTGAACCCTTGTTCTCTTGATACTTGTTTTCCCTCCTGCTTATGATTCATTTTTTTCCCATGACTCGTTTTTGAGGAGGAGGAGGAGGGTGGGGGGAGGGGACTATCGACCTGTGGCAACCACCATCTTGTTCTGGTGGAGGGAACGATGTTAACACTCATCCTGCGGGGAGACACCTACGCATTTCCCGCCGACAGTGGAGTCCGGCACATCGCATGGAATGTGAATACAGACGTTCCCCTCGCTGCACTACCCAACCTTCGGACACTCCAGCAAATCCTGCCCCAACCAATTTCACTCATGGAAGTGTCGCTGTTTCACGTGCAACAGACGGATTGCGACTGTGCAGTGTCTGGGCTCTCCAACCACACGGATGGCGTGTGGGTACCATTAGATCCTGCGCTCTCCCCTGCAGAGTTAGGCCTCCAAAGCGAGAGTCTGATATACCTCTCTAGCGACCCGTTCAACATATTCTCTACGCGACGTGTGCTGCTTCCAGTCGCTCCCTTGACGTGTGAGGGAAGCTGGAATAACAAAAGCCGCGACAAGGATGGTATGGTGGAGACACCCCACTGGATTCCACTCCTCCATGGACTGCTGCGGTGGAAGCTGTGTAGTGCGCCGGCCAAAGATATCACGCTGTGTGGGACAAGCGGACAACAGGCCGTGAAGGTTGGTGAGAACGGCTGGGCCAACGGCCTCGTTAAGCTTTCATTGTCCCTCGGGGAGTTGTTCCTTCTGCAGGACGTGAATGGCACATCGTCTGGTGGGGCTTTGCCCCGAACAGTCTCTTGGTCGGTTTGTCTAAACGCGATCCGGAAGCGGGACGCACAGCGCGTTGCGGCTCTGCATGCACACCATCAAACTTGCAAGGGCGAGAAAGCTGACACCAAGGATGGATACGCTGGTGACGCTAAGACGCGTCAGTTTAGGGAGGTCTCACTCTGCGTGATGTGCGCCCTGTGTGATCGATTGCAGCCTCACTCTGGAGTTAATGATACCAATGGGACGAACCCATTTCCGACTGTTGCTTCGCTGTGCAAACGAGCAACAGCTGCTGGTGCTGCTGATAACACAGTGAAGACCTCTTTATCAGTGGATTCATTCACGGCAGCGAGTGAAAGCAACGAGAAATCGCGGCAGGAGGCTGATAGCATGGTTGTTGACGACTACATTGCATTGAGTGAGGGAGGAGAGCGACAGAAAGAGAGGGAGGATGCACCCACCGCCACGGATGCGGATGTGCAAGCGGGAATATGCGGAAAGCAAACAGACTGTGTTGAGGCTGAAGAGGATGGAGACACGGAGGACGCTGCTATTTCAGTTCCTGGCGCTGGCGCGGTTGGTGTAGATGCCCATTCAGCAGAAGAGGATGAAATCGACGTGAGAGTTCCGCCGAGCGTTCTTATTGGCCTTGCATCCCCAGAGGCTATTGATCAATACATTGACGCTGCGAAGGATGCTTCTGCCGCAGCAGCAGCAACAACCACAGGGACCGCATCGGATGGCACCGGCAGCGTCGGGGAGCTGCGATCACCGCTCCGAGGGTACTTTCTTGAGCCGTACACGGGGTCCTTCTTTGTCGACGGTGCGCTGTCGTGCATGGTTCCACTGCGCTGCCTGAGGGCTGCGCCGCCCTCACTGGGCGCCACGGTGACACTAACAGTGGAGCTCGACGCGAGGCTTCTCAACGTCGTGGTGGACGGCGAGGTGGTGCTGGCGTTTTCTCTTTCCTCCATCACACCAGAGGAAGCCTTTTCGTTGCGTCCTGTGGTACAGCTCTTCTCATGTGGGGCAGTAGTGGATATTCACTGAAACCAGCAGAAGACTGGAGATGCCGATGACGCAGTACACTAGCTCACGGCCGGTGAAGGTGTGGAGCGGGGCGTCGTACCACAGAAGTGGCTCTCATATCGTTATGGGGAAACTTACACGGAGCTGTCAGCATGCTCGTGTGCTCAGGTCAATGCTGTCTTCCCATTGCTGTCTCTTTGCCTGTGTGTTTGGCTGAAAGTTCTTCCTCATCATCCTCGTTTCTTTTCCATTGCGTGCAGCCACATTTAGTATTGACGGAGCCACGCCGACATGTTTACGCTTGCGTGGGGTCTGTACAGCTCTTTGTTTGGGGAGAAGACATACAAAGTCCTTATCATCGGTCTCGAATCATCCGGCAAGACAACACTCATGGAGCAGCTGAAGTGTACTTATATTGAGGGCTGTTCTGCTACAACAGAGAGGGGTGGAAGTGGGGCGGATGCGCTTCCTACACCGGCAGAAGCGACCGTTATGAAGAAGAAGCGCATTCTTCCAACGGTTGGTCTAAACGTGGCTCGAGCTACCCATCGAACGATACCGCCGCAGACGTACAGTAGTTCAAACCGAGGAAGTGTGTGTCGAGATAGTTTTGGCGACGTCAGGGCCTCCGCGTCCATCACGTCGCTGCCACCTGGCACGCCGTCTACGCCATTCACACCGACTGCGACACGACTCGTATTGTGGGACGTGGGCGGCTCTCTGCGTACACTTTGGGCGAACTATTTTGCCCCTTGTCACGGTGTCATCTTTGTTGTTGACAGCACGCTGGGTTTTAGTACAGCTCCTGCTTCTGCTGCTGTTGTTGCTGCTGCACAGTTCAATGGCCAAGCAGACTCCTCTTCTTCGATGACGACGCCGTCATCGCATTCGGTGGCATGCGGTGACAGCAGCGAAAGCCACACACCGTCCCCGCCGTTCAAGATGCCAACACCGTTAGCGTCGCCGCCATTTAATGAGCAGGAGAAGAGGGGGGCCGCACCACCCGGGGTGCTGTTGGAGGAGAATGAGGAGGCGAGGCGAAAAGCTATTCGGGAGGCGCACGCACAGAATGCAGCTGTGCTGCGCGAAGTGTTTTCCCACCCACTATTGATAGACGCGCCGCTTCTTATCCTATCGAACAAGACAGATGAGATGCATCATTGCTCCCTCGCAGATCTTCAGGAAGCGCTTGGACTTGTGCAAATGGCCCTCATGCAGGAGGTATACAAGACTGACTGCGGTGTGGATTGCTCTTGTGGTGGCAAGCGCCACTCCTGTGCTTCAGACGAATCGGACAATCTTGGTGGTTCCACGTCAAATAGGGGTCGCTCGCTTGGTGGCGTTGACGCTACAGGAACGAGTGGTATTGGAAACAAGATCATCCGGCTTGTGGAGGCGAGCGCGCTCGATGGTACTGGCGTGCGAGAGGCGATGGATTGGCTCGTATTTCAGATGCGGGACAGCAAGCGGGTGACTGTGGATGAGGGCGGATGAGTCGGCTTTGTGGTGTGAAGTGGTGGTTGCGCCGCTACCCATTTTGTTTTTGTTTTTCCTTTTGCGTGGCGAGTGCTATGGATGAGCGGTGGTGGATGATGATGTGCTGCCGCTGCGGGGAAGCAGCGGCGGTGTTTGCTTCGTTGATAAGGCGGTACATCCCTTTGTGTACTCACTATATTCGTATGCATTTTCGTGCGGCTGTGGGTGGAGTGGGGGATGGGTTTGTGCTGATCTTCATATACCTATATAGATATATGTGTGCCTGTACATCTGTGACTCCAGTGGATCTTTGTCTCATTCCGCTTGTGCAATTCTTCCCATATGTTTTTGTTTTGTGTGTGTGGGTCCTCGCAAAGCAACGCTGTTGTCACCGAACAAGGAAGTGGAGGAAGAGATATGCTCGGTGGAGGGCATATCCTCTCTGGCGTGGCACGAGGTGCGCCGCACTTTCTGCTACTGCGGCTGCCGTCCGTTTTGTTAGGCATGGCTGCTGGGTACTGCAGCATCCTCCTCCTGTTCGGCCCCCTGCCGTTCGTGTACGGTGTCGTGCAGCTGCTGTTCACTGCAGCGATCGCGTGGGGACTGGCGACGGCCGCCCGTGTAGGAATCGAAAAGGGCACGGCCTTGCTGCAGCGGTGGATGCTTGACGGCCGGGGAATAGGCTCGTCGACGACAGCGATCCATGCGCATGGNGAAAAGGGCACGGCCTTGCTGCAGCGGTGGATGCTTGACGGCCGGGGAATAGGCTCGTCGACGACAGCGATCCATGCGCATGGTGGCGTTAGGGGCACTGGTGATGCGGTGGCTGACGGCGGGGATGCGGAGGAGTTGGACTGAGACGTGTTGGCGGCGGCACCGCTGCAGCGGTGCTCACCACAACAGTGCGAGGCGTGCCGAGGGAAACTCTCTTCGCGACTTCCGCCACACAGAAAGAGAAAGAGAAAACCAAATAATGGCAGAAAGGGTGCCTGTAGGGTGGCGGCGGCGGTGGTGGTGGTGCTGGTGTGTGCGTATGCTGCATGTTGCCACCTTGTGGTTGAGCTTACATCATCGTAGCGAGGCGTGTGACACTATGACTACCGCTTTCTCTTCTTGTTGAAGTTTTATAGCGGCGGAGGGTGGCTAGATTTTAGCATGACATCGTCAATGCACCAACATCAACAACAACAACAACAACAACAACAACAGCAGCAGCAGCAGTATCAGTCCGAGAGTTTGTACTTCTACCAGCCCCCTCACGACGGCAACACAGGCATTGGTTACTACGACCCCAGCGCACTGCAGCAGCAGCAGCAGCAGCAGCAGCCACCTAGCGGCGGGNGCGGCGGGTACCACCAAGCCGGTGCGAGCCAATTCTTTGTTGGCGAGGAGGATACGCACAGCACGCATGACTATCAACAACAATACCATCAGCAACCACAACAGCAGCTTCCATATGTGCACGCGACTAAGATAGGTGTCGGAACACCAACCATCTCTCGGACGACGTCCTGCACATCGCCTAGAAAATTCACCGGGGGTTCAGGTTCCCATAGTATGCACAGCAGTCCCTTTCAATCTAACAACGCCGTGCATATGCCGCCGCTTCCGCCAAGCTCACGTCCATTTGTGCAGATGCCGCCGCCGTCGTCGTCGTCTTCCGTCACGGTGATAACTCCACAGGCCCCGGTATTCCGCGACTATTCGCCACAGCCTCCACAAATGCCGCCTCAGCAACAGCTGCCATATCAGCATGNCAGGCCCCGGTATTCCGCGACTATTCGCCACAGCCTCCACAAATGCCGCCTCAGCAACAGCTGCCATATCAGCATGCTCCCTCGCCTGTAGCGAACCCCTCGCAGCCTCCGCGCACCGGTTTCGTGGCGAATATGTTGAATATCTTGTTTCCAAAGGATGCGTTCAATAATGGCGCGCCACAGGAGTCTGTGCCTATTTATCAGCGGCGCTTCGGTTACCCAGAGGACGACCTCCCGCTACTGGAGGAATTAGGCATATTTCCCCACCAGATCCGCTGTAAGGCCTGGGCGGTGTTGAATCCCTTCAAGGCGATGGCACAAGAGGCGGTGGAGGATATGGACCTCGCTGGTCCAATTGTATTTGCTGTCACCCTCGCCTTCTTGCTGTCCCTGCAGGGAAAAATTCAGTTTAGCACCATTTACGGTCACTCGGTGCTCGGCATCATCTTTATGAAGGTGCTGCTCTCGCTCATGACGGACCGCTGCGTGCCGCTACAGTTTGTGATTAGCGCGCTGGGTTATGGGCTTATCCCTAGCATTGTGCTGGCTGCCTGTCACTCGCTGGTGTACTGGCTGATTGGCTACGTGGGTAAAACAATGCTGCCGCCCGCGTTGCTGATCGTGCTGTGGTCTGCGTTATGTGCGACAGCAATGTTGGTGAACGGTCTTTCGATGGAGCAGCAGCGCTATCTTATTCTGTACCCCATCTTCCTTTTCTACGCCGTCTTTGCAGCGCTGACAATCTTTTAGAGACATCCGCTGCTGCTGCTTATGATGATGGTGGTGGTGATTGTGGTTTTTGTTGTTTGGGGGGAAAGTGAGGTAAAAGGAAATGGGATCAAGTAAGAAAAAAAGAAGAAAAGAGACACGTTGTGTGGTTGCGCATTGAAGTTGGGTGTATGCAATGTATGTGTGTGCGGGTATCGCATACCTGCATACGCACTCATCATCATCATCATCTTCATCATCTCTCTCTCCCTCTCCCTCTCTCTCTGTGTGTGTGGTGCATATTGTGCGGCGTGACGGATCAACTCTCTTCTCTCTTTAGTTGACCTTTTTGTTTGCTTACTGACCCTTCGCCCCACCTCCATTCCTCACCGCCGTACTCTTTGGTGTGTGACGCAACCCTTGCATTCCACGCACATATATATATATATATATATATTCCACGTATATATGCATGCATATGTATGGGGAGCAGGCACGCCCACACACACACACACACATATGCAGACGCCGATACACATATATAACTGTAGGTGCTGAGGCGTGCGACTATCACCTGAAATGTTGTGCAGAAGTGAATCAGTAGACGCCAAACGAAAATAGCATACCTGGGCTGCATTTTCCTCATACTCTGCCATTCCTGCTGTTGCTGTTTTTTTGTTGTTGCTTCGAGCTGTTTCTTTCCTCATGCCTCTTTCATATCTGTTTCGTGGTGGCGCATGTTCTGTGCCCTCGTGTACTCACCTACACACACACACACACACATTCACACACATCTGCTGCAGGACTAAATAATCATTAGCGTGCTTACACACAAGCACACACATAGAGCGAGAGTGTGGGCATAATTGAGGCTACATCTCCACCCATAGAAGCAACAATCAGCATACAAGCACATACACACACGCCAAGGCACGTGCTATATTCGCCTTGCGCAGAGAGAGAGAGAGAGGAGAGGACACCATCTTTCCCTTTGTAAACATAGCGACGCGTATAGAGATTGGAAGGGTCACACACACACGAAAGCAGAAGACAGTGGTTGCCATTATTGCCTCTCGCATTTTTTGCCGGCGCCGTACAGAAAATCAATACAGGCACGTGATTCGTTTCTTGTCTTGTTTTTAGAATTATTTTCATCGTTGCCCTCTCCCTGCAGTGACAAATCGACATGGAGACTGATTCACTGCTTGGCCGCGAGCGGGAGTATGCGGAGGTGCACCGCTTTATTGAGGAGCGCCTGCTGCTGGTGCACTGCAAGGCACTCTTTGTCTTCGGTGCCTGTGGGTGCGGCAAGACGTCCACAATTCTCCGCGTGATGCGCCGCGTGACGCACCGTCCGATGGCATGCGACAAGGCGGTAGGCCGCGCTAGCTGCGGCAGCAGCAGCAGTAACAGTAACAATAGCTCTGGTGGCAACTCCCCCGCAACGACTGCGAAGGGGCGACAGGCAGCGAAGCGGCGGCGTGAGCATGAATCCGAGACTGAAAACAACAACAACGACGGCGCCGCCGCCGCCGCCGCCACCGCTGAAGGCCGGATGTCTGTCGGAAGCGCCGCGCCGCTTCCGAACCCCCTGGTGAAGGGACGCCGTGTGCAGTGCCACTACGTCAACTGCGCGGACATGACCGCGCAGCAGCTGTGTGACGCCGTTGCGTCCAGCGTTCGCGTCGCCCAGCCTCGCCCCGACGCGCACACGCGGTTGTTGTTGGGCCAGATAGAGGCGCTCCCGCAGCAGGT
>NW_008825875.1:0-20602 GCF_000691245.1 Trypanosoma grayi | reverse complement strand
ACAATCTCTCTTTCAGGCAACGCGACATAGACAATCACTGTAAATGTATAGAGTCTCTGCATCACCGAGGCGGGTACTCTGCGGATACCACTCAACATTCCTGCGTCGCTGCAATGTGGCCTTGCTCGTCCCCTTCCGGCTCCTCATGATGGTGGTGCACTTCACCGCCCTCATCTGCGCAGCGGACGGGAGTGATGCGATGATACGAAACGCGTCATTACTTCCAGGATACGGAGAGGACGATTACATATTTTTCCGTCGCGCAGCGGACGCGTGCCTTGCAGGTAGTTTCATCTTCTTGTTCTTCAACTCTTGGGGTGTTTTCACTGCTCGCACCCTACGCTGGGGGCTCATGAACGTAGTGCATGGCTGTTGTCATGCCACCGCGGCTGTCTTGCTAATTGTCGCGTGGAGCGTGACGGCGCATGTCGCCCGTCTGTGGCATGTGTTCTTCATTTTTAGTATCATCCCAACAGGACTGGAGGTCATTGCTCTGTGCGAGTCGTATAGTCGCGGCATGGACAACTTCTTCTGACTCTGCGTTTGATTGTGCGTCTGTGTTTGTGTGAACTACAGTCGGAGCAGAACCAAGCGGTGCGCTGCGTTTTCAAATGACTTTCTCCTGCGTGAGTGTCTCGGCGCAATGGAGCCGGTGCGTGTGAGATTGTTTTTTCCTTGCCTTTCACTTTCCACTGTACCGTGATGTAGAAAGGATAGGTGTCAAATGCGTCCATTGGCACTGTATATACATGTTGCATCCAGCAGTCTCTTCCGTGCATAGTTCCCGGGCTTCAGTGTATCATAGGTACTGTAGGTTTTCGTGTGAGATGTGAGGCCCGGAATACGCACGCGGTGGAGTAGCGTCCTTCATTCTCATGTTTCCGTGTTCGTGGCGAATGATGATCAACCGATGTTTTCTGAGTGTACTTTGACTCCGCGAGGAGCGTGAAAAGCACCGCAATCGACAAGAACCCTTTAACTCTGACAAGCACCCCTCTCACGGCACAGCATACCTCCTCCTGCTGCTGCTGCTGCTTCTGCTTCTGCTTCTGGTTCTGGAAACACAGCAATCGTGATCCCTGCTGACGTACTGTTCTGCTATGGATTATCAAGGCTGTGGGAGATGCTGCCACTTCCCCGTGTTCGTGACGAATGATGATCAACCGATGTTTTCTGAGTGTACTTTGACTCCGCGAGGAGCGTGAAAAGCACCGCAATCGACAAGAACCCTTTAACTCTGACAAGCACCCCTCTCACGGCACAGCATACCTCCTCCTGCTGCTGCTGCTGCTTCTGGTTCTGGAAACACAGCAATCGTGATCCCTGCTGACGTACTGTTCTGCTGCGGGCTATCACAGCCCTAGGAAAATACGGTGATGAGAAATTATATGTGAATTGGGCTTTGTTCTTGGGCCGGCCTATGTGCTTGGTTACTTTTTTGCCTTGATCCCTTTTCTCTTATTGTTTTTGTTTTGTGTTTCTTATTGGCTTTGTGCCTGTGAATCTCTGTTGAACAGAATAAACCAACGGAGACAAAACGACATTGGAAATAGGATTAGCAAGGCGGACAAAACAGCAGGCCTTCCTCGCTCACAAACCTGGATTTTGCCCTGCTGTCGTGTAGCCGGGAAAGTGGAGCCGAGGAAGGAGAGTACCGCGTCGTTTAGATTTCTACAGACTCTGGAGGCCACAAAAACGTCGTTTTTGGCTGTTGGCGCCCCACCAGGTTACGGGCCCGCTATTACTGCAACAAAACGCGCAAAAAGAATGATCTGTGGTTGTATTGGGCGAGTAAAGCCGGAGAGGTTGCGTGCTGTCTTTGCGAATCATTGGCTCAAGGATGGTGTTGCGTCGTTAGACCCAATCGCTATGTTGTGCTACCAGTGCGAGCGCCGCGACCCTTCGAAGTCGGAGAAGAAAAAAGGATTCTTTGCTATGCGCGGCATCTTCAAGAAGAGTGACAGCCGCGACGCCACCAGGAAAGGTAGCTTAGAAGACATGTGGATGTGCCTCACCTGCACGCTTTGCTTCTGCACGGATCATGCAAAAATCCACTGCAACATGTATGCGAGGCCCTTCATTGATCATCCCAGAGGCACCTTCAGCGACAGCAACAGCACAAGAGATCACACTATCTTTTTGGGCATACCCAGTGGCGTCCCGACGCAGGGTGAGCACACATCTCCAGAGAAGAACAAGTCTGTGTTCCCCATGTACTGCGTAGATGGCATCGAGCAGATGCGCGGGAATGCACCGCTGACTGAGGACGAGGAAAGCGGTCTTCTGTATCGTCTCTGCAATGAGGAGCAGGAGTGGGTGTACAATGTGTGGTGTATGCTCTGTAGCGAGAAGCCAGCGCAACTGAGCGCATCTAATTACTCAGAAGCCCTTCAAACCCATTTGTGCGTAAAGCGCCTGGGTGTCGCGGTTGCGAAGCTGTTGTATCTCTTCCAACACGGTGTTGCTGTGGACCTCCGCATCGATGGGACTGCGTCAACTCCGGAGTCGACGACCTTGGGTGGGACTGCTTCGCGAGCTCGCGCTGGCGCCGATCCTCACGGTGACCGTGGCAGACTTCCGGGTCCAGACCTGCACTCAAGTCAGGTGTCCTCCATGGTGACGTCGTCCACTCGTGGGCGAAACATTGAACGAGAAACAGAGCTGATGGCCAGCGCACACATTGCAGGTATTGAGAATGTGCAAAACACCTGCTACTTTAACTCTGTCCTCCAGTGCGTCCTTAAGTGTGAATTCTTTACGCGCCCACTTCTCTCACTCAGTGGAGCGGCGCTACCAGGCCCTCTGTCCCGCCGTTTGCAAGACATGATTCATCACCTGCGGAAGGAGACGGCGGAGGATGTGCGGAGGCACGCAGCGTACCCGTATGCGCGAGCGGTGCTACAAAGTGTGTGTGATATCTCTTCCATGTTTGCTGAGGATGACCAACAGGACTGTCAGGAGCTCTTCTTGTGCATGATCAATGGCGTGGCCGATGAATTCGACAAGGGAAAGACAGAGAAACAGAAGAAAAAGGGCCCACGCCTGTCATTCGAGGGTAGTGTGCGCACAGAGGTGACTTGCACGCGCTGCAGCACACACTTTCCCCGTGAGGAAACATTCATGGCTCTTTCTATTCCCGTTGAGGATTCCATTGAGTGCGGCCTGCGCAAACTCTTCGCGCCGGGGAAGCTGCGGGAGAAGGATCAGTACGCCTGCGAGGTTTGCTTCAAGAGGCTTTCCAAAGAGGAACAGGAGCTGCACAACGCTGCTATCAGGGCGGAGAACGAGAAGAAAGATAAGGCAAAGAAGAAGGCAGGAAATGCAGCACCAGCAGAGGAGAAGAAGAGTCTCAACTGCATCTACGCCGACGCGGATGTGAAGACGTCCATCAGCCGTTTGGGCGGCACACTCGCTCTGCACTTGCTTCGCTTTCACGTGGAGGGTCGCGACTTCCACAAGCTGGCGCGCCGTGTGGCGTTCCCAATGACGCTTGATCTCTCGCCGTTCGTATCGGAAGAGGTGTTGCGCGAGCACCGACATATGTTCCCTCTTCCCGCCTCAGAGAAACGGTGGGCCGAGCCCCGCGGGAGCAGCGGTGCCTGCAGCAACAGCAACAACAACAACGGCATACACATGTTAGCCGACCAAGTACCTCTGGAAGTGGAGCAGCTGCACAACGCTGAGGGGTGTGAAGACGCCGGTCGCACGGCAACAAAGGCGTCTGCATCGGCGCATTTGCCGGGAGTGGCAAGTGCGCACCAGGTGTCTGGCGACACTGGTGACGAGGGGAGCCTCGCTTGCGCGTCGCTGACATCCTCCGCAGCCACCACCACCGTAAATATTAATGCTGCTGCCACCGCAGAAAATAACATCACCAACGGTGAAGTGAAGGAACAGGAGCCGCTGCCGTCGCTCCAACGGGAGCTTGTTGGCATCGTGACGCATCGCGGATCCCTCCACGGTGGCCATTATATGGCGTTTGTGCGGAACAGAAACAACCCAGACACGTGGTTCTGCTGCGACGATGAGTGCATTGAGATAGTGGAGAAGGGACGGGTTCTTCAGTGCCAAGCGGAGGTGTATATGTTGTTCTACGAGTAGTGTGGATTTAGGAGATGAGGGTGTCTTGGAGAAGGGAGGGAAGGGGAAAGTGAGTGAAAGAGAGAGTGAAAGAGGGAGTGAGGGAGGGAGAGTGCGTGTGTGTTTGTGTGTGAGGTACCTTCAGGGTAAAACATTACGGTGGTGGGAGATCACACCGAGTGAGGATGCCGAACGGAGAAAAGAAGAGTTATATGTGTAAGAGTCACTCGTGCTGGATTGCGAGAAGTGTGCGTGTGATGCTGGTGTATGTGTTTTTGAATTCACTTATTCTATTCATTCATCTTCACAGTGTCATCATCTGTTATCTCCGTAGGGCGCCATAACAAAAGGGAGAAAATAAGTGCGAGAGGGGAAGAACATGAGTGAAGAATGCGAGATGAGAGATGGAAAGTGCGGGGTTGAAGGCACATGTGGGTAGGTCGGTGATAGATGTCTCGGTGTGTGTGTGTGTGTGTGGACGGCGATATTCCCTTCCTTCTCTGTTCCACTCGGCGCTGACAGTTCGGCTCCCCGCGACAACCACCGCATGTGTCTCCCGTTCCTGACGCGACGCCTGGTTTCGTTTGCATGTGCCCCCCCCCTCCCTCCCCCCAACTGTAATAATGTGTCCGTCTCTCTTTCTTTCTTTCTCTCGGTGTGTGCGTGTGAGGAGACTGATAGCGTGTGCGTGCAAGTGAGGATGCGTCTTCTCTGTCTCCCCTCGTTTTCTTTTTCATTTTGTCTTTACGCTCTCCCCAGTATTGCACGGGCGCGCACACACGCAGACACAAGCACAGGCACTCAGGACGACACAGTGATGAGCGCGACGACGAAGCAGATGGTCAAGCCGACCAACATCATCTACCGCTACATGAAGGAAGGCCAGCGCGTGTGCGTGTGGCTCGTGCACGACACGCAGATGAAGATCGAGGGCACGCTCCTTGGCTACGATGAGTTCATGAACGTCGTGCTCGGGGACGCGGCGGAGGTGCACACCAAGACGAAGGAGGTGGTGCCGCTGGGAAAGCTACTTCTCCGCAGCAGCAACGTTGGCGTCATTCATCCCATCGGTGTGTAGGCTACTGCGGCAACGGAAGAAACAGCAGCGAGGCCCTCACTTGCTGTGAGTGCGGGTTGTGTGTACTTGTGCTGGCTTCTGTGTGATCAACGGTGTTTCTGTGAGAGGGAGAGAGAGAGAGAAAAGAGAAAAGAGAGAGAAGATCGGGGTATTGTTTAATAAAGCAATCAGAAGTGCAGAGTGGTTACTGTGTCACTCCCCCCCCCTCCACCCCAGCCCCCAGCTTGTGGGGTCGTGGCGAGTGCTGCAAGGACACTTGTGGAGTGTACATTTGACTTTTCTCTCATCACTGTTCTTTCACGCCTCTCTTCTGGTTTCCGCGGCGTCGCGTGGGAGCGTCGGGCACGGACAAGACTCCACGTGCAGCAAGTGACAAGGCGTGAAAGGGAACAACAAAAAAAAGCACACAACGTGAAGGGCCAAACGAAAACGCAGGTGTGGGGGTATAGGGAATAGCGCAAGACAGACAGCAGGCTGAGTGGCGATGGGTTGCGGTGTGTCTCACATGCCGCACATCGACTACGAAGTGAAGTCGCTCCACGCTGTGGAGAAAGTTGCGCCCACCAACAGTGACAGCGGTGACAAACGGCACGCGGAGGCGCTGCACGAAAATGGCATGTCGTCTGAGCGGCCGTCCGTGGCCAGCACCACCGCCACCGGCGACTCGCCGTCGCCGCGCCCCATCAGCGAAAGCCGAAATGAGGTGGTAAGGCTGCGGCTGTTGCGGCTGGAACACGCCAACAACAATGGCGGCGCGGAAGATGATGTTGGGTGGCAGCGCTCCATGTCGCCGACCCCTGGCCTCTCTGAGTACGCGACGCTCCCGCTGCGCCACGTCCACAAGAAGCTGAAGCACAACCACCGTGTGTTCCGTATATGTCTTACTGGCGGTCCGTGTGCGGGGAAGTCGACGTTCCTCACGCAACTGCAGGCGAAGATGCCGGAGCGCACCGGCTACAAGGTGTACTGCGTCCCAGAGGCGGCGACGCTGCTCGTGACGGGTGGCATGGTGTGGGACGGCGATTTTGCCGAGCAGCAGCAGCTAGCCCTCCTCCGCGTGCAGATCGCGCTGGAGGACCAGTTCTACAACATCGCCATGGCCTCCGGCAAGCCGAGCATCGTCATCTCCGACCGTGGGGCAATGGATGGACGAGCCTTCTGTCCGGAAGACACGTTTGCGCGGATTCTGGAGCGGCTGAGCGTCACTGCAGACATGCTGCGAGACCGCTACGACGCTGTCATCCACCTTGTAACAGCAGCAGCTGGTGCAGAGGAGTACTACAACCTTGACAACCCCGCCCGTTACGAGAGCCTCGAGGGGGCGGTGGATTCTGACGAAAAGTTGCGTCAAGTCTATATAGGTCACCCAATGCTGCGCATCGTCGACAACTCCACCACGTTTGAGGAGAAGATGGAGCGCGGACTGGCGCTTGTCGGCCAGGTGATTGGGCAGAAGTTCTCCATGCAGAACACGACATACTACTTAGTGCGCAACTGCCCCAAGGAACTTCCCGTCAAGTACGCCACCTGCACCCTCACCATTACGCTGCTATGCAACAGTCAACTGAACGACATCCGTCTCATCATCAAGCGCGAGCAGTCATCGGGGGAGTGCATGTACTTCTTTAACTCCATCCGCAGTGCCAGCAGCACTCGGCGTGGCTCTGGTAGCGATGGGGCTGAAGGCAGCCTCGCACGCGAGATGTCGCCGGCCGCCCACCACGAGGATCTGCAGGCAGTGCAGAACGCGTTTCTCTGGTTGGAGCCGGGTCAGCGCGTCAAGAACGAGCAGCGCATCAGCAGTAAGGAGTACAGTAGCCTCGCACGGCACCGCGATCCACAGCGGCGCGATGTGGTGTTGCGCGCCGTCCAATTCATTCACAACGAGAATCGCTACGAGGTGACTACTATTGTAGAACCGATGTGGGCCGCCGGGAAGCAGGCGATGACACTCGAGTGCGATGACAACTCCCAGGCAACATTCCCATCATTTGTTGAGGTGGACCGCGAGGTACCAATTGACAGCCTCTCCACCGCCTTCCTCATATCCCACGTTGAGATGGGGCCGCTCTACACGTCGCTCGCCTATGCGCCAGTGTTTACGCGTGGTGTCGCCCCACCGGGTGCCCATGCTGACGCGGATAATATCAATGCGAGCACGCGCAGCAGCGACCCACATGCACACAAGGCGGAGGTGGGCACCGAGCCGAAGAAAAAGCACAAACACAGCAAGCACGCGAAAAGCAAGGGTGCTGAGGAAGTCGCGCCACTCGCACCGGTGCCGGTGAACGTCAGCCCCGCTGCAGCATCGAAGAAGGATAATTCAAAGTCAGCGAGTGAAAACATCGATGAGAGAGAGGCGGCTATGGGGCGTCTTAAACAGCCAAAGCTGGCACCTATAAAGAAATGGTCCGAGTCGGACGACGTGGTGTCGATACCAACACCGCCACCCAGCCGTCCGCCGACTTCAAATCCTCGTGGAGCAATGCTGAACGTTCAGTAACCTTTTTTTGTATTCGATTTATTTAGAATCCTAGATTCACTCGGAGAGGTTATAATTATGTACCATTCCTTTCCTCCTTTTAGAGTTTTTCTTCTGCACTGTCCCTTTTCTCACCTACTTCTGTGCGTGGGTCCAATTTCCACTGCAGCTGTTCCTTGCCGTGCGTGTGGGTCTCCGCGTGAGGGCAACGGTACATGCGCGCGTGTCACGAATGGAGCAGAGCAAATACGTGGGCCTTGGCACCCTTACTAACTCACTGCTCCTCCGGGAAGTGACGTGGGGAGTCGGCTGCTTTTTTTTTTTGTTTTTCTTTCTTTTCTGCGCACCTGTATGCTCTGTATGTCGCGCATTCTTCGCGTGGTGTTTGTTTTCCCCCGCGGCGTGCGGAAGACGTTTCGCGGCGGTCAACAAGAAGGGGGGAGGCGGGGAAGTAAGTAAACGAAGGAAGGAACGCTTCTCTCCGCGTCTCTTCTGCTGCGGTGGTGTCAGACACACACACACACACACACACACTACAAAAAAAAATTCTTGTAAGCACGCCGGTACTCACACGCGTAGACGCACGGACATTACGATCGTGAGTGCGATTGGGGTAGGTGGGAGCTGTTTACTCTTCTGCCATGTGTATTTTTGTTTTTGTTTTTGTAACCCTTGAGTTCGCGTCTTCTCTTGCCAAACAACAAGAAAGGGATTGCGTTGGCCGAAGGAATAGGAAGCCAGCTGCAGCAGCCTAAGAGCGATTGGCGAAATCTGCGTAGCAAGGGAGAGACGTGTGGAGTAGTGGCGAAGGAAAGAAATGTCAAACGCGGAAGGGAAGTTGGTGCCGGTCGAGTGCCTCATCTGTGCTGAGGCGTGTGATGCGCTGGCGGTGTTCAATTGTGGCCACTTCGTGTGCTACATCTGCGGCCTGCACATACACGCCATTGACCATGGCGCCTGCCCGGTGTGCCGCGACGCGGGGAAGACGGTGATCGTCACGCGCCTGCTCCCAGACGCTGCGAGCGACGAAGAAAAGTTCAGCGCGGCGTCGCTACGCACAATGAAGGAGGCGTCGGTCTTCGAAGAGCACCTGCAATGCTACGTGCACGGCGACGCACTGGCGCGCGAAATGGCCAAGATGTACAAGTACGTCTGCCCTGTGCCCGCGTGCTGGCGCAAGGGGGTGCAGGATCCGTTCTACGAGCTGCCAGTGCTACGCGAGCACCTGCGCGTCGACCACGGGCTGGAGTACTGCCCGATCTGCCTCGAGCACCGCTCCATCTTTCTTTGTGAGCAGCGCGTGTACAATAAGTCGGATCTGCCACTGCACATGGAGGGCGTCTGCCCGCAGGACTCCACATCGTTCTTGGGCCACCCGTACTGTGCCTTCTGCAAGAGGGCACGCTTCTACGACGAGGACCATCTGCTAAAGCACATGAAGCATGAACACTTCACGTGTGATGTCTGCAATCGCCACGGGTTTACATTCACATACTATCAAAACCGTGCAAAATTGCTGCGACACTTTGAGAGTGAGCACAAACTGTGCGACCACCCTACCTGTGCGGCGCTCGATCCGATGGTGCGTGTGTTTGCGTCAGACTTGGATCTGGCCGTGCACAAGCAGCGGGTCCACGGCGTACGCTCACGCGTAACGCTTTTCTCCGAGGCGTCAGCTACCAACCCAACGGGCAGCTCCCCTGGCGCTTCTGCTTCTGCTGCCGCTATCAGCGGCACGGCGACAGCGGCACCCAACGCGAATGTCCTCCGCGTTGTCTTTGACCATGTCTCGGGGCGCGAGACGGAAGAACTCATGCCAACGCGTAGCGCAACAAGCAACCATAATAAGGGGCGCCACTCCAAAAAAGGAGGAAGAGGAAACAGGAACGGCGTTAGTGCTGAGGCGGCGCCGCATGATGCTCCTGGGCTACCAACGCACTTTCGCACCCGCGGTGTGCTTTGCCCGCTCATGCACACGGAGCGTCAGAAGGACACAGTGACGCGTGATGAGCTGCATCCGAGGGCGTTTGGGGTGTCAGAGAGTGATGAGAGTTACAACGCCAAATATAAGGTGCCGTCAAACCGAGCAGAACTGCAAAGGGCACTCGACACAGTTCTGCAAGAGGAGCTGAAGGAACTGCATCTATTGAATGATTTTCGCGCCACCACGGCAGATTTTATGGGGGGAGGCATGCTGGCAACGAGGTACTACGACTGTCTGCGCACTGAGTTCTTTCCGTTGGAAAGCGCCTTTGAAAAGGTGTTTCCCCTGCTGGTCGCCACCGTCCCGATCCCGGAGCGGAAGGAAGCTTTAGTGCAGGTTGAGAAGATGCGAAACTCCCCAGAGGTACAGCACGCCAACCGGATGCAGGAGGAGGAGGCGAAGAAGAAGGCACAGGAGGTAAAAATAAAGAAACAGCATGAACTGGCGACGCTCCTCCAACAAAAAACCAACAAACGTTATGGAAATAAGGGCGGCGGACGTAATGTGTGGCTCGAGCGAGGCAGTGCAGCTCTAATCAGCCAACAACAACAGCAACAACATTCAGCCTGGGGTCAAAACAGCGGTAGTGGTAGCGGCATCGACAACAGAAACAATAACAGTAATACTAATAGGCCATCGTCTGCTGCTGTGTGTGCTAATTCTTCGTGGGGTTCGGTACGGCAGCAGCAGCAACAACGAGAACCGGCACGACAAGAGCAGCAGCAACAGGCACCTTTGCTATACACAGGGGCGGGCTACCGTGAGGACCCGGAAGACTTCCCCGAGCTGCCTTCAACAAACCCGCGCCGAGCAATTGGCCTGCCGCATGCCAAGCGGACTCAGCGGCCCAACGCGTGGCAACGCAGGTGAGCGCGAGAGAAGAAAATGAATTGAAAGGAAGTGTAGGGGAAGATGAAGGTGGAGAGCATGACAGTCGGTTTAGTCTAAGACGATTGTTGTGACTGCTTCTTGATTCCCCTTGCTTTTTCATTCATAGGTTCTATTTTCTTTTCTGCGTGGCCATTTTGTCTCTGGCTTGCCGATTTATCGGGAGGATTCGGCGAATATGGACGTGATCAAAAAACAAAAATATCCCCTTTTTGCCCCCCCCCGTTCTCAGATGTGTGGGCAGCAGCGGGCCATTTGCAACACTCCTAACTGCACGCTTGATCGCCCTACGTGTGTGTTTGAGGGTGGGGGTGTGCAGCTGGACTCTTTTTTGTGGTTGTATGGGAGTCTGTGATTCTCGTCCAGCGCGTTGTGTTGGTATGCTTTGCTTGAGACGCCGCCAACGCCGGAAAGGCGGGGCGAATGAGCGATATAAGAAGCGGTGTGTCTCACATCCTTTGCTAGCTGGCCCCCTCCGCGCACTTGTATGCGTGTGATTCTGCGCGGGGAACCCACCTGTCTGACAGGACGCGTGTGGTGTCTGAATCCGTGCTCCCGACCGTCATCATTCGGTGTGTTGTGGTCTGTCCTCTTCTTATTCGTTACTCCTTGTCCATTTGTTTTCTTTTTTTTTTTTAATTCTGTTGTTGGCGTATGCGTCGGCTTCTCTCTATGTGCGAGTGTGGCAATTGACGATACACGTGAAGGGGGAGAAGAGTTGCCTCGTGCCTTCACACACACACACACACACACACACACACACACACACACAGATACTCCCACGGACGTGCGGCGGCATGTCAGTGCGCATGAACACGACGCTTTATAGCGATGCGAACCGCCTCGAGCGCGGCGACTTCCTGCTTTTCCACTGCGTACAGCTGTCGCAGCACGAGCGCGACGTGCAGCGGTACTTCATCGGCTGCTACTTCCCACGCTGGCGCGGCTTCTACGTGGAGGAGGTGCGGGAGCTACCAGGGCCGCTCGGCTACAAAGTGCCGCGCCACTTCCCCGCGTACCCCTTCGATGTGTATGTGAAGGATGACGGCGAGCACTTCCTCACCGATGACTTTCAGGTCGGCACCGTCTTCACGCTGGGCGCACCGCAGAACCAGCGCGACGACGCGGCGAAGCGGTACAAGGTTGTGCACTGCGACGACACGCGCCTGCGCACTCGCACCGGCGCCGCACTGGCGGCCATTGGCAACGACATCACAACGAGGCTCAACCACACACACCGCGTCGCGGGCGAGGCGGTGGAGCTGCTGTGCGAGATAAGAGAGGCGTATGTCATGCACGCCGGCAACGGCATCCCAGAGATCGGCATAAAAGCGATGGGCCGCCACTTCCGCCGCGTAAGCGCGGATGGAAAACGGTGGATGTCGCTGGAGAACATCGAGAAGTTTGTGCGTGACTCGCGCGCATTCACCACGACGCTCTCGTTCAACGACACACAGCAATCAAGCCTTAGAATTAGCCACATTGCAGAGACCATCCACGCCGCGTTCCCGCAGAACGAGGAGGGGTGCATCGACTATGACTTCTTTATGGATTACGTTCGCGGACCGATGAGTCAGAGGCGAAAGGACGCCGTGTGGAACATCTTCCGCAAACTTGACTTTGATGGCAACGGCTACCTTAACATTTTAGACATCCAGGCCCGCTACAACGCGCAGGAGCACCCCGTGGTGATGGTGGAGCGGCTCTTTTCTGCTGACAAGCTTCTGAAGGGATTCCTTACTGTATGGGATGAGAACAAGCAGTACGGGCTGATCCCCTACTCCGAGTTTGTTGATTACTACAACGGCGTCAGCGCGGTGATCGAGGAGGACGATGTCTTCTTTGACATATTGAAGAATCAGTGGAAGGAGATGCGTGACTGGGTAGCTTGACTGTGATAAGAGAAGTAGAGAGCCATGATGTAAAACTCAACACTTGTGGGGGAAACAAGAAGCTGAAAAGAAGTATTGGAGACAGATTGACCTTGGCGCAAGCATGTACGCGCTTGGCTTCTTTTGAGTACTCCTTTATATATGTCTTGTGCTCCCATTGTCTTGGGGTGCGTGCGCTCTGGGTGTTGTGTTCTCTTTTTATCTTTACAGCCTTGTCTCTCTCGTTCCTCTTTCCCTCTTCTTTTGTGGCTGCGGCAGCGGAGGCTGTGAGTGAACAGCAGTCCCATCGAGATGGCCTCCATGCCGGGCAGGCTGGTGGCGGCAGGGATCTCTCGGGGCACACACAACCCGCACGCGTGTTTCTTCATCGTCATGCCACCCCCTACACCGTGCGGCACCGCTGTGCCTAGCGGCCGTAGCCCTGGCACTTCGCCCGTGAATAGGATGCTGAATATGACTGCTTTTTCATCATCTTCTAGCAGTGAAGAGGACTCGGTACGGAGCTGCGCAGTGTCCGAGGGTGGAGCCGGCGATACAGAAATCAGGAGCATACGAGGAAAAGGAAGGAACTCTGCGGCGCAAGAGTGCAAGGATGGCGGGGGGATGCCCGACGAGAGTGAGCGTGGAGTCGCTGTCATCACAGTGGACACAGTGTCAGGGCAGCTGCTCCACGTGGGAGTGCCGCAGAAGGACCTCTTTGCCACCATGCGTGAAGCCATGGACGCCATTCCTGCCTTGTGTTCCCATACTTCACACCCGTACGAGGTGCTCACAGTGTGTGAGTTCGTAGCCTTCGCTGGCGCCTGCCTTACAGAGGAGGCCATCCATCTGCTTTTTGTGACGGCGGTTACGCCACTCGTCACGAGTCCTCATTCCACTCCGGATCACAGTGCTGCGGGCATGCCGTGCGACCCACTGGCGCCGTCGACTTTGCCACCCATCTGCGTTGTGAGGAGGGCACAGTGGCACAGCATTCCCCTGCGAGTCGCAGTACCGGCGCTACAGCAGCCGCTCACGAGCACCGGCGTGCACGTGTGGCTTCTCAGCGGCCCTCGCCACGCGTTGCCGACGCTAACGAGTGACACAGTGCCGCCGTATTTGTTCTTCTCTCCTGGCTTGGATGTGACGCATTGCAGTGTCTTGGAGGATGCAGTGAGACGCTGCGCTGCGGCAGGGGCAGGTGGTGAGCCCTCCACGCTGCCACTGTACAGCGACACGTTCCTGCCGCCGCTGCCTGTGCGGACGGGGCGCAACGCGTTAGGGCGCTGTGACTGCCTCTGGAACGAGGAGCTTATTGGTTGTTGCGACGTCTTTGGGCTTGGAAATTGGTGCTGCCGCCTTGCACTCGGATCGTGCTCTCTCACTGCATTGACCGACCCGCCTCTCGCGCCTAACATCGCTCTGTTGGTTGTGCGTTTTAGCCGCCTGGCATTTCCTGGTTGTCTGTACAACTACTCTCTGGAGTCTGCAAGTCCAGAGCTGGACGAGTACGTCTCGACGTTAGAGACCGAGTTTCAGCTGTTCATCGTGCATGCGCGTCGATGCACCCACGGCGATGGGAAGACCGAGGTTGTTTCATCGCTGACGTGGCGGCGTGGCGCCGACTTCGCCGGCCACGCAGAGCTGTTTGAGCAGAAAAAGAGGTTCAAAGACTTTACGGCGCGGTTCGTTGACCCGCTTCCACCGCGCGAGGATCACGTGGCTGCCATTTTCTCAGGTTACATGGAACGCTACGGACCGGGGACGAAGATCAGTTTGGTTCACGCTGGCAGCATGGCGTTGCGGCGGCCGATTATCGTCCAAGTCGCGGGTGACACGGAGAGGTGCGCGTCGCCTTCCCGTCACCATGCGTGCGACCCGTCCTCAAGGCAGCAGCAGCAGCTGCAGCAGCACCTCAGTGAAGAGGGCTCACCGCAAAGGCGCCCCCACTTATTGATGAATGTCGGGGAGTGTTTCACGGTTAAAGGCAGCAAAGCTAGTCTCACTGCGGTGGGTTCTACACTCATTGACACGAGCCTCCAGAATGTTCTCCAGTCACTTGCAGAGCACATTAAGGCGCACGGGCTTCTACCCCCCGTCACGATTGGTGCGCTGTGTACGCTCTCCACTCGGGGCAGAGCAGCAGCAGCAGGAGGAGGAGGAGGAGGAGGAAGAGCGGCGGCGGAAGACTATTCTGACGGATTTTTGCAGACCTTTTGGGGCGGTGACGCTCTGCATGGGAGGAAGGGAAAGCTACCGGAAATTTGTGTGCCGCGCGTATGCGTCTCTGACGACACGGAGACGGGGATTATCGCTTCTATTATTGTTTGTTTCGGCTGGGTTGTGATGTGGGTTTGCGACGAGCTCTACAACTGCAGTGGGTTGGTGCAATTTTTGCAGGATTATGCTTCTGTGGTGGATAGTATTTTCCGTTTGTTAGCCTCTTCGGCGGCTGGAACGCCTCGTATCAATGCCGTCTGCGTGACACCGGAGGCAGTGAGTTGTGCACGGTGCTGTCTTGCAGGTGTTTGTGTGGAGGGAACGCTACCGGCGTTTAGCCCGCTTGTTTGGGACGCAGCGCAGCGCATCGCGCAACTGACACTTTCCACGGAGGAGTTTCCTGCTGCTGCTGCAGTGCGTAGCTATGGTGACGATACATCTGGCAGATGCCCTAATACAATTTTGAATCCCTCTATGCGTTCGTTTCTGATGAATCTCTTCCTTGGTGGGGGTGGGTTCTATCCCAGAGAGCTTGTGCGACACCGAACGGTTCTTATTTCACATCCATCGCGTCTCTCAATGATCATCAGCGCGCACTTGATGGTTCCACAGCGTGCGACGCAAGACTCCACTGAGGTGTTGGATGAGGCGGAAAGCCCGTTAAAAGTATCGCGACGGCGTTTCTTTCCCTTCACGCCCATGCGGCCTTTAAACCTGCCCAACTCGTGCGAAGACAATTTGGTACTGAAATCATCTCCTACAGCTGTTTCTGCACCAACACTAAGTATGTTCCAAGGCTTGGTGCATCCTTCGTCGCAGCCGCTCCTTGTACCGTCGTGCTACAGCACCGTGGACTTCACCATTGCGCTTCCTTCTCTTTCTTACATCACCCATGTGGCATTGGAAGTTGCCAACGCCGTTCAAGAGGCGCCGTATGCGGCGGTGCTTTCACTGTCACTTGTAACCTGCTGTTACATGGGACAGACGCATGAGCGGGTGGTTTTGGAGGACATGCAGCTTCCACTCTGTGGCAGCAGCAGGACGCGGGGCAGNNAGCAAGGTGCCATTCTCTGTACTGGAGGCGTCACGTGCAGGCACTGGTAGATGTGCTCGTGAGTTTCACCACGACACGCCTGTCATTGCACGTTTTCTGCGCTTCATCCTGCGGGGCTCTGGCTGCAACCCTATGGCTATGCCGCCTGTGCTGGTCTTTGGCGAGCCGCTGCAGTGCATCCCACATGATGAACAGCCGGCGGTCGTTGGTTATCGCACAACACTGCGGCGCATGCTTGGTGTAACAGTGCCACCGTTCCTGTCAGGGCAAGGCGACGAGGGATGCACCGGGCAACCGCAGTTGGACTCACCGCCGCATGGCGATCCACACAACGAAGAAAGTGGCATCAAACATAAATATAGTGACAGTAACAAAATTGGCCAAGACGTGGCGGGGGGAAAACTTGTAGACAAACAGGAGTCCCACATTAACGCCGTCGCAGAGGCCCATGGCCGTCAAGAGATGTACTTGCACAAGGTCAGCAACTCCATTCCGGCAGAGTTTTTCCAATTGGATTTGGCGTTGGCGCTGGAGTTGGAGTCGAAGCGACTTCAGTGCCACACGCGTCGTTACTATCGTGACTGGTGCTTGCACCGCATAGGCGTACCGCGCTGGATTATGAACCCAGCGTACCAAGTGCTGCCCCACTCCGCATTTCACCGCTCTCATCTGCCGGAGGAGACGGCGGATATTTTGTTCATCAAACAGCAACGACAACTATTACAGTCGTCAAGTGGGGGTCATGGCATCGGTGAAAAGAAGCGAGCCAAGGCGAACAGAGAAAAACGGAGGCGCTGTGCCCTGTGTCGTCATGGATTTTCCTGGTTATCAGGTGCCAAGGAGTGCGGTCGATGCCAACGTCACGTCTGTGAGAAGTGCATCTCGGAGAATCCTGTGCGCCTAATTGAGCTGGGTATTCGTAATGCTTGCGCTTATGTGTGTTTGAATTGTTCCAAAAAGGTTGAGCGACTGGAGGACATACTGATGCGGTTCCGCTGGAGTGAGCATGAAGGTGGGGTAGACACTGACACGGAAACCGAAGAGGCCATCGATTTCTACGCGCGAAGCACGATACCACGGATAGCGTCCGTCCTGCCGCTGTACCCGAATCACAGTAGCAGCTACCTGCAGGCTAGGCCATTGGAGGCGTGTGGCATGCCGTACCAACTGACGCTGCATCCATTGGCGCGTGTAGTTAGCGCGCCTGGAATGGATTCGGACACCTCTGTTGCTGCTTCTATCTCACCCCTTTTCGAAGAGGTGCTTGGCGTCGAAGGGCTCAGCACTAGCACACTTGTGAGCTGGCGGTGTGTCGTGGATGAGGAATGGACTGAGTCGGCCACACGTATAAGCCGCCACGTAGTTATTCTTCTTCCCCACCCTGCTGCTATTTCTCATGGAGAGTTGCACTACACGTTGGCAGAGGCGCCGCGGGGCGCCATCGAGGTGCAGCTGCAGGTGGGGGACTCTTTGCAGAGCCTCCGCCTCTTTCACAGCACGTCCATCGCCCCATACACGGCGACTGGAGAGATGCCTGACACCAGTGGGTCTGGCCCACAAGTGCTAAAGCTGCTGATGCAGCAGCAGCAGCAGCAGCAGCAACAGGAGGAGTCTGCCTCACCACGAGGGGCACGGGGCACCTCTATTTTCACGGCTCTCTTTTTTGTTGGTGCTGTCATGGATCTCGCGTTGCTGCGGGTGGAACACTTCTCCGTGTGGGGCTGCTTCACCCCAGACAGGCCAGGTCGATGCGCGGCGTACTACAAGTGTAAGCCTGACATGTGTCGCTACGGTGGCCTCCACACACCTATTCCGCACTGCACGAGCGGCGTATTGGGCGTAGCATGCCTCCCGCGTATGCTGCCCATGACGCGCCCCATCCCACTGCGCAACATGATTCTGCACACCGACACGGAGCTGGTGTTGTTCGAGTTTGACTTCGCTGCCCCGTCGACGGTGTGCGGCTTCGCACTCGAGTTACATCACCCAGCGGCGATGACGACATCGCACTGCGGCATCGCAACGGCACTACGCCTTATCGGCGTGTCAGCATCAGGATACCGTGGCAACTTGGGGCTCTTCCATCTACCGTGGCCGCCGCTCCCGTCGCTCGAAATGAACCTGCAAGAGATATTTGCCTACGCGTACAGCCTGCCGTTGCCAGTATCTGGCATTGTCTCGGTGCTTGTTGAGGTGGTCGAGTGGCGACTTGTTCATGCTGCAGTGGCGGTGGGTTCGCCGAGCGGGGCACTGAAGGAGGTTGTAGAGCAGCGACACAGCAGCAACGACGATGAAGACGACACCAACAACGGGGGCAGGAGTAGCAACAACAACAACAACAGCAGCAGCAGGTTGAGGGAGGCCGAGAGCCCACCACGGCGCGGTATATATTTGGGCAAGCTACACTTCTGGACGAGCGCTGACGCGTCGACACGGCGCATGGTGAGTAGCCATACGTACACTTCCGTCCATGCCGCACTCGACGGTGCAGACCCCAACTAATTGTTTCCATTGCTGGGTACAACTTTTTGGGGTGAAACTAATGGAGGGTGGGAGAAAAGGCCCGTGTAGGTAATGCTTGACGTGAGTGATGCATCCCCTGAGAGGCTTCTGCATATTGTGTATATGATCTCTCCTCTTGTTCTTTTTGTTCCCGTCTTCTTTCCTTCCTGGCGTGCCTATAGAGGCAGGTTTAAACTCTACATTCGCAAAGGCAAAGGGACACTAAAGAAAAAAAAAATCCAAACAAAAATGAGCCAGGAAAAAACGATTTTATCTATCCAATCATTCGTAACCCACGGTTATGTGGGAAACAAGGCGGCGACTTTTCCGCTGCAGCTGCACGGTTTCGACGTTGATGGTATAAACACTGTCAGTCTGTCCAACCACAGCGGCTACTCTATTATCCGCGGGCACCGCATGGACGTCAATGAGTATGACGTCCTGATGGAAGGTGTCCGTGCGAACAACTTCCTCGCGAGCTACCGCTACGTTCTCACGGGATACGTCAATAACCCCGATATTGTGTTGCGTATACGCGATACGTTGAATGAGATCCGTGAGCTTCGCAAGAGTGAGGGGAAGGCACTCACATTTTTCTGCGACCCCGTGATGGGTGATGACGGCATCATGTATTGCAAGCCGGAGGTCATCGAGGCGTACCGGGAGCTCGTCAAGTGCGCTGATGTGGCGACACCCAACTACTACGAGGCCGGCCTGCTGAGCGGCATCAGCGTGTGTGACATGGCGACCGCCATGCAGGCGGCGGACTGGTTCCACGCACAGGGCACCACGAGCGTCGTCATCAAGTCCTTCCGCCTCAAGGAGGACCCGCAGAACCTCCACTTCCTCTTGTCGACAAAGCCATCAGGGGCGGCGACGGCGCAGCGCTTCACTGGTGTGGTTCCGTACCACGAGGGACGCTACACTGGTACAGGCGACCTCTTTGCTGCCTCGCTGCTCGCCTTCTCCCACAACAGCACGTTGGATGTGGCGGTCGGAAAGTCAATGGGGGTTCTGCAGGACATTATCATTGCTACTCGTAGCGAAGGCGGCGATGGCAACAGCTCTCTCCAGAGCCGTGAGCTGCGTGTGACACGGTCGCCCAATACTCTGCTGCAGCCCTCAACTCTGGTCAAGGTCACACCGATGTAATCATCCTGGGTATAAACTCTTTAATGTTGACTATTCCTCATTAAGGTTCGCTTTGATAGGCTTTCTTTTTGGATCTCTTTTCCACCTAAACATGCAAAAAAAAAAAAAACATTAGAGAGGGGAAACAGGGGAGCGGGGAAAATGGTGGGAATTTGAAGTAGTAGCATGAGTAGAGGTAACGGTGAAGTGACATGTCTCTTTGTATATAACGTTGTGTGGCACAATGCTTTTTGTTTTCCTCTTCTACCCGTCACTGGTAACTGCCAAGGTAGACAATACGGACAGCCAGTACCAGCGGTAGGAGGCGGTGCCTGTGTTGTATGGGGGAGGCGCCGTCGAGCAGTGGCGCTGTGTGCCACGAGATGACGGCATCCTTCTCCTTCCACGAGGTAGAGAGGCGGCGGGACAGCGCTATACATTCCGCCGTGGTGGAATCACTGGCAAAGTGGAGCTTCTTTCCGTACCCCGCGTGTACGCCTAGGCAGCTGCAGCAGGTAGACCTCTTTCTCGTGGCGTGCAGCATGGATGCCACCGTGCCAGAAACAACACCACAAGACAGTGTTGCTACAAGAATGGTGGGAGTTGTGGGGGTGGTCTGGGTACCCCTCGCCCCTGGTGCGCTGGTGGAGGGATACCTGCAGGTTGTGCTGGTGCAACCGAGGTATCGCAGGCACCGTATCGCGCATCAGTTGCTTGGGCGGGCATTGAGACTGGTGGAGGGTGGTGATTCACGCAGAGTGATTGCGAGGTGGCGGCTGCACACAATGGGGCCGTCATCGAGCACCAGCGACTACCTGCGTCGTATTACCGGTACCGATACGTCATCTTCCTCTGTGGCGGAAAAGGCATCATCGTCATCATCATCATCATCATCATCAACGATAAGAACAATAAAGGGAGTGGAAATAGGAAAGGGGCTGTCAGCTTCTGACGGAGAGGAAGCGAACCATATGCAGGTAGAAGAGGCAGAGCGGCTGGTGGCTGCAGTTCCGCGCATTTACGAGTCTCTTGGGTTCATCATTAGGCGGAATGTGTACGCGTACTATGGCAAGTGTGCGGAGGCTCTTGAGATGGTGAAGCTTGTGCAGGGCGCAAGGAAGCGGCGGTGATTAACGAGGACTGAAAGGAGTTTGTGGGTTGAGCAACGACATTTCATGCCTGTCCATTGGCGAGCAGTGTGGAGGAGGGGCGTAAGGGAGGCATCTTTTCGTCACCAATATGAAGAAAAAGTTTCACGCACTGTTCCTGTTGATGCAGTGATCTATATATAAATTATATATATATATATATA
>NW_008825874.1:3345-20628 GCF_000691245.1 Trypanosoma grayi | reverse complement strand
AGAGCGGGCGGGCGAGCGCGTCAAGCAGCAACTCTGCGTGCATCGCCGCCAGCTGCTGCGCGCACTCCCGCGTCTGCGCTTTGCCGCGTGCCACAACGGCGTCGTGGAGGCGGATCTCCGCGACGTACATGCGCGCGGAGTGGCCAGGCACCACCACGTGGGAGATGACGACGCGGTCCTTCAGCGCAAGGCCCTGCTGCAGGAAGTGGTCCTTCAGACGCTCGTACGCGGCGGTCTCATACACACACGGCAGCAGCAGCGCGTCGGGCGACGGCGAGCAGCGTGTGGAGGTCACATTCACCATTTGCCACATCCCACCTTCCGTTGGATCAAAGCAGGCGGCGGGAATCTTGGATGCCGCCGACGCGCCACCTCCTACTCCACCACCACCACCACCTGCTGCTGCTGCTGCGCCGCCGCCGCTGCTCAGCGTGGGGGAGGAGAGCCACGGGTAGTGCACAGTCGCATGGTACGCCAACGCATCACCATGCACCTCCTCATCTACAGCACCTGCGTCTGCGTTACCAACACCAACAGCAGTTGCAGTGGAAACCGATTGGGAAGCACACCCCCCCTCTTCTGTTGTTCGCCTTGTTGCGCGTCGACTGCCGCTTCTGCTGGTGCCGCCGCCCCGCGTTGTCCTGTCGTCAATGATTTCCGCCTCTGTGATGGTGGCGGCGAAGACAGACGACCTAGCAGCAGCAGCAGCAGAAGCGCCAGTGACACAATCGCTAGGTGGCGACACCATGCGCAGTGGTGGTGGGGCGATGGTGTTCTCCGGCTTGATTGGCTCGCCTGGCATCGGGGCGTAACGTCCCTGCCGCCGCGCACTCTCCGCGTGTTTCTGCTGCATCGACGGCAGACGGAAGAGCGGCACGCCGAGTGCGTCACACACCCGCTCCGCATGCATGGCAGCCAGCAGCTCCGCGTCCTTCTCGTCCTCACCAACGCCCTCCGCCACGTAGAAGTGGTGCGGTGGCGGAAGCAACAGTTTGCACCGGGCGCGGTAGACTGTCTTGCCCATCATCTGCTCCGTGCTCACCTCGAAGACGCCAGCGGACTGATTGCCGGTGCGACGGATGTAATTCAGAACGCGGCTCTTGGAGAAGTTGTCAATGCTCGTGACATCCCAGTAATGCTGCTGCTGTAGCCTCGCACCTGCGCCGTCTGCGACGCCCCTACCCGTGCGCCCACCCACCTCATTATGGTGGCTCTCATGGCCACTGCTGCTGCCGCTGCCGCTGCTGCTGTGGCCGGTGCCGTGCTCCTCCACTGCCGGGAGGATTTCGATCGTCACCATCTCCGGCGCAATCACCTCCGTCACGACAGAGCCGCCACCACCACCACTGCAGCAGCAGGAGCTCGTGTGATAGCTGTTGAGAAGCGCCGCGCTCCTGCGTGTGAGGCACCGACGCGCCACCCACGACAGGCGGTGGGAGTCCACCAGCAGCCGCACTCGTCGCATTCTCTATACGCGCTCTTGTCGCTGCTCCTGCTGTTGATGATGATTGTGGCACCACAACTACGAACAAACATATAAACACAGAGTCAAATGCACAAGGGCAACACCCAATGGACGCACCCCCCCTCAAGAAAAAACACCAAGAATAATAGCAAGAAGGACCAGCACAGCTCAGTAGGAAGCAAAGCCCAAACAAACAAACACAAAAAAGAACGTCAGAGCACATGGATGGATAGCCTCAATCCAGAGAACTATTTTTTCTTTTTTGTTGGTTCCTCTCTCTTCCCCCACAGTCTGCCACGGACCAGCCGCACGCATGTGGGGGAAGGCAACCGGCGGGTGCACCAGACACCACAGCTTCACGGAGACGAGTGGTGCCACTAGAAACACACGCGAAGCCACAAGCATTCCTGCTTTGCTTCGGTCTCCTTGACGTCATTCCCGTTACTGCCGCTAAAACAGCCACACAAACGCACCAAAACTTGCTTTCCTCTGCTTCGTCAGAAGTAGCAGCGCTGCAGTACAAGGCAATCATAGTCAACAGAGGCACACACGCAGAAAACACACCAAAGTATGGCGAATTCCATCCTGGCGAACGGAAATAAGGTAACGAACAAAAATAAAACCAAATGATGATACGAGGACAAACCTCACGTCCATCACTGTCTTCAATCACACTTGGTACCTACTACTCAAACTTTTTGTCCTTTGGTGTGCGCGGAGAACTCACGCAACGTACTCGAAAACGGACGCATCCCCCTCACTACGCTGCAGAAACCCGCGGCCAACGAGATCTTCCACCTGAGCCTTCACCGACCGCGAGCTGGGGGCGAAGAGCCGCGACAGCTGCTGCACTGTCGCGTCCAGCAGCTCGTAGTAGCGCAGCGAGCGCCGACTTTTCATGATGCGTATAATGGCGGCATCAATCTGCAGCCGACGCGTGTCCTCAATTGCAGCGGAGAGGACACTCTCCGCCCCGTCCTCGGCGGAGCTGCGGGACTTGTCTCCTGCCGCCTGTGCGGGGCGGGGACGCGCTATGGGCAGCTTGAACTTGCGCAGCTTATGCGTGAACTCAACGTTGAGAGCGAACTCATCGTCTGGCAACAGGGGCGCTTCTACCATTGCTCCCGCTGATGCTGGACTCATGGAGGCGTCACGGCGCGGCTCCACGCGCGTGAGCAGGTTGAACCCCTTGTGCTGTACGAGCGGGGCTAGGTGGACGCGGAGGTCGGCGAACTCTATTCCCATCACAGAAGCAATTGACCGCCCAGCAACAGCCCGTCGGCGCACCGCGCCTCTCTGCTCCGAGGCCACGACAACGGAAGCCTCATCTGCTGTTTCCGACGCCGCTGCCGTGCTTCTGCCGGCGTTGCAGGCATCGCTCACGAGGAGGAGGATGTGTGCCTGCAGCGTGTTGGCGATCACCTCCTTCGTTCCCCGCGGGAACACCGCGTGCAGCATGGCGGACCCGAGTGTATGGATCCAGTGCAGTGTGCGGGACGGGTGCACCTCCGCGTAGAACGCTGCGAAGGCCTGCATACCGGCGCCAAGCGACGCGCAGGGTGTGAGTTGCACGACACGGTACGCCGGCCAGTGCACTGCGGTGAGCACCTGCACGCGCATCTTCGCCGGCAGCGCGTTATGCGCCTCCGTCTCGCGGAAGCTGTCGCTGATGTTTGCAGTGGACTCGCAGTCGTGAAGCATCGCCACAAGGCCATGCGTTAACGTGCGGCCCAGCGACTCCTGCAGCTTGTGCACCAGCACCCGCTCCCCGTCTACATTGCGCTGCGACGGCAGCAGAAGCAGTAGGCGTCGCGCCAACAGCAACTTGTAGTGCTCTAGGAACACGTCCTTGTCGTCGAGGAGGGCAGCGAGGTATGCAATGTGGATCCCGCGGTCCTCGCTGCCCTCTGTGACGCTGCCCATCTCCCGCCGGCACAGCTGGTCACAGTACGCGGCCAGCAGCTGCGGCGTCGCGATCTCGCGGGCCCCGCGCAGCACCGCGAGTCTTTTCATCACCGCCAGCGTCCGCCTCGCTGCGTCGTGGTTGAGTAGCACGCTCGGCAGCTCCGCGCCAACGGTAGTGCGGCCACGTACGCCGAGCTGGCCCCAACGCTCAGGGTTCAGAATCTCTCGGAACGCGTCACACATAGCCGCCTGCATCGACGGGTGGGCGTTGAACTGCTCGCGCACAAGGCCACCAAAGTGCTGCGCTGCATCGACAAGCCCAGCGATGAGCGCCATTGCGACGTCCTGCAGCGTGGGATTGGCTGCTGGTGTTGCTGCTGCATTGGGCAGAACATCGCCGCTCACCGGGCGCTTCCTGCCGGCCGCCACGCCCGGCTTTACGTCGATCAGAGATGAGAATCCATGCTGTTGCTCGTGTCGTTGTTGTTGCTGCTGCTGCTGCTGTACCGCTTCCACTCGGGAAATATAGGCGGTGAAGAGCTCGGTAGTATCCGTCACCACCTTGCTCGCAAACTCACTAGCCAGAAGAACACAACACGCCGCGTCCTGCGTGTTAAAGAAATTGGTGGCAAAGACCTTCATTTTGTGGGCGAGCTCATCCACTGAGAGCTGCGCCCAGAAATTTTCCGGTTGAGTCCGTTCACCGTCATAAGTATTGGAAACAACAGCAGGGGGAGCGGGGGTCGCACTAAAGTCCGTCGTCAACGCAGAAACCACGGCAGAGGGATATGTGGAAGATGAAGTGAACGATGACGAGGCCTGGAGAAAAATGGCAGAGCCAAGGCCACGGTGCCTGGCCCACGCATCCAACTGGGCACGAAAGCCGAGCTCCTCGTCGAGAATAATCAACCGGTGCACCTCCACCAGCAGCACTTGGTGGAGCCGCTCGCGCAGGACGCAGTGGAAGAGCGACACACTAACATCCTTCACCAGCGACCGCTCCACGTCTCGGCATTGCTGCACCCACGCCATGTATCCGCGCCGACCCTCAGGACGAGCGATCTGCAGTGCCCGCTGTTCGCGGTAGTACGTTTCGGCGGCCTGCACAAACTGCACACCGAAGTACGCAAATATAAGAGTGTGCAGCGGCTCTACAATGTTTACAATGACCACCTGCGCCGGATCGCTCGCCCACCTCCCCGTCGTGTCACGGCCGCCACCACTACCAGCAGCGGTGTGGTTGCCGTTGCTGCTGACACCGCGACCAATCACCATTGGGCCCGCCATAAGATCAGCAAACGATCGGTTTTCAAGCCTCTCACGCAAGAGACGGATGCCTTCCAGCGAAACACAACCTGCCACCGCGCTGGTTTCTGTCACCTGGGAATTCTGCCCGCTCGAGAACATCTGCAGTTGGTCCACTTCAGCGATGATGCCGTCGAGTGTGTTGTGTCCCTCTCCCCCAGATCCACCACCACTATACTCTTCGCGGTCACTGGCGTGGTAGCCGTCGGTCCCCTTGTGTGTGCGTGCGGCCTGCATACCGGCGTCGCAAGGGCCACCACCGCCACCACCGCCACCACAACCGCTAGTGGTGGCGCTGGTGGTTGCTGCTCCTGCGGCGACGCCGATGGGCGCAGCAGAACCAGACGCAGAGGAGTACGCCCTGACGGTTGTGAGAATCTCCGAAATCGCAGCGAGTGCCTGCCGCACGTCCTCCCCCGCCTGCGAAACCGTGTCACCGTGGTGGTGCGCCGTTCGCGCCTCGTTCGCCAGCTCCATAATCTCCTTTGCGAGCACCGCGCGGATGGGCTCGTACACCACCGCGTAGAACATTTTCACACACAGCGCTGTCACCGGGTCGAGATGGAACTTCGCTGTGTAGTACTGGTCGAGGTAGCCGAAGCACGAGAGCACAACGCGGCGGAACGCCATGAACAGCTTGAACTGCAGCGCGAACTGCTGGCACAAACTCGACGAGGGCGCACAGCCGGTGGCGCCGTGGTGCAGGAACGGCCGCAACACATTTACCTCCAGGTCGTTCAGCAGGAATAGCGCCAGGCGGTGGTAGATTTCGCACGATCTCTGCGGCTGGCCACTACAGGCAGAATATATCACCGCGTACCAGTTCATGCGATGCCGTGCGTCACGCAAGCGATCCACGAGTTCGGTGCTGCCACTGCGGATGATATGGGCGGCGTGCACTAGATGTGCCTCCACCAGCGGCCATACCTCGTCGACGGAGGGGCGCTCGTGCAGCCGCGATGACACACCTTCAGTGTCTTGTATGCGGGAGCGACCAGCGCCATTGCTATTGATACTGTTATTCTTACTGCCGCGGTTGCCAGACAGATTCATCAGAAATGGCCGCATTATCGTGGGCTTGGGAGTGCCTCCGCGGGACAGCTATACGTCCCTCCTCTTCACTTCCACCTCCACACACCCGTTTGCCAGGGCAGCTGCCAACCGATACGACGTGTGCCACAATAACTCTGCTGCACACTTCTTAACAGCAGACACACTACCACTTCTTCTCTTGTTTTCTCATTTGCAAAACAGAAGAAAAACAACAACAACAACAACAACAACAGCACACAAACAGTCCAGTAGGGGTATGAGGGACACAAGGAACACATATTTACAAGAGGCCCCTACACAATGCGCACACCTGAACCACCGCTACCCCCAGCTTTCTCTCTCTCTCTCTCTCTCTCTCCCCNCACACACACACACGAGAGAGAGAGAGCGAGGGAGCACGCGGGTGCCTGTGTGCGCATTCGGACAGACCGCTTCCTTATTTCCAGTCTTCATTTTCCTATTCCACAACAACAAGAAATGTAACGCCAAATGTGACCATGTGCATCCACCTAACTAACCCCCCGACCTAACGCCTTTTGCCCCTTCTCTTCCCACCCTATCTCTCACTCTCTCAAGGTTTGGCCCCGCGGTTCCCATCGGTGGGAGGCTGCCTTGCACCCTTCCGCATCGGGCCCTTCGCAGCGCCCGTGTTGCTCGTGCCGCTCTTCGGTGTATTCAACTTCGACAGCAAGTCCGTCATGCCGCGTGAGCCGCTCTTGCGTGGCGCAAATGTTGTGTGCACACCACTACGATCCCCATCGGCTTGGCGCTGTTGCCTCTGCTGCTGTTGTTNGAGCCGCTCTTGCGTGGCGCAAATGTTGTGTGCACACCACTACGATCCCCATCGGCTTGGCGCTGTTGCCTCTGCTGCTGTTGTTGTTGTTGTTGCTGTTGCCGCTGTCCACCTCTTCTGTTGTCGCCCGCGCCGGTGCTGCCGAGCGCCTTTGAAACCTGACGTGTCTCGACATCCCCGCGAGACGTCGCGGCGCCTCCGCTGCTGCCACTTCCTCCCCTCCCACCGCCACTGCCACCAGCACCACCAACCATCGCTTGCTCCGCGCCACGCCCCTCCAATATGTTTCGCCAGTACCGTTCGCTGTTGCGGCGGAATTCCTCAATCGCGGTAGAGCGCTCACTCTCCAGCGCACGGGCTAACCCACGCACGCTGTTCTGAGCCTCCTGCCGCAGTGGCTGCACGGTGGCGGTATATTCTGCCAGCACCTTCTGGTAGAAGCTGAGCATCGGCATGGTGCGGTAGAAGAAGCGGTTAAACGACGCCACAATACCCGCGCCGTGCTGGGCGTTTAGTAGAAACTGCAGTGCCGGATTGGCGGCGATGAGTTTGTAGTGTGCCGACTTTTCCAGCGCGCGGCGTAGGCCCTGATCGGCGTCGGTGGTGACATACACCACCTCCTCCGGCCGCCGTGTGAAGTAATTCAATGACTTGCAGTTGGCAGCGATAAATCCCGTCGCGGGGGCGCGCACCGGCCCGGTAAGAATGCCGTGCCGCTTAAATCGCTCCACCGTCTCAATGTGCTCGGCCTTTATGTTGTCAAACACAAATGGACCGCCGAGCGGGTCAAGCAGCTTCAGCGACGCGTATTGCCCAGCGTGTGGGCCACTTGTTTTGTCCACCTCAAAGTATGTGCTGCCAGGGTACACATCCGGGTGCTGTGTGACATTGTACAGGAATGCAATGAAGGCATCCACAGCAACGGTGATGTTCGGCACATATTTTCCCTCGCAGTAATCGATGTACAACTGCGACACCTTCTCGTGGTTACCGCCAAACACAGGGAGAAGTGCAGCAAAAAACTCGTTCCGCAGCAGTGGATTCCTCCGGTTCTCCCGCACTGCGTACTGAATGTCCATCACAAGACCATCGTTGCGCAACGCGAGCTCCTCGAGAACGTGTACCACCATCTTGTCTTCGCTCTGCCAGTTACGTGCAGTACCGCGCGGCTGCCCCAACTGCCTAAGGGCACTGGAGAGCGCGACGGAGCCTTTGCGCTGCTGCTCCTGTCGCGACTGCGCGGAGTTACCTTTGCGCTCCGTCACCGCAGCAGAAGTAGGACCGCCCCATGAAAGTATGAGCGACACCGGAACGGCAAAATCTTCACCGACGGACTCCTGCTCCGGGCAGTTTGCCAAACCACGCATCACGACGGCAATGTTCTCTGAAGTGAGCCCCATCCGCTCCAGCAACTTGGCCAACTCGCGGCTCTTGACGAAGGGAATGACGTTCCCACTCCACCGCACCGACCCACGGTGCAACTGGCCGGTCTTCTGGGCCAGAAAACTCGACGAAATGCCTTTGCCAACCAGCGCTGCGAGGGCAAGCTGAAACTCACTCACGACAGCACTCTCGAGGTGGGCGTTGTAGACGGGGTCAGTGAAAGTCACGTTGCGTCCATCCAGCCGGGCGCGCTTCAAC
Source organism: Trypanosoma grayi (assembly GCF_000691245.1). Classification (NCBI taxonomy): domain Eukaryota; phylum Euglenozoa; class Kinetoplastea; order Trypanosomatida; family Trypanosomatidae; genus Trypanosoma; species Trypanosoma grayi. Next base: position 12,466 of record NW_008825874.1, on the reverse strand, counting down.
AGGTGAAAAATGAATGGCTCATCGGAGCTGCCATGACGACGTTCGCTGGCGTACTGCAGTGCGTAGGCGGTAGGGTCCACATCTGCCCAAACTGTCCCGCTCCGCTCACCGCCATTGCCAGATGGTGACAACGTGCCATCCACCAGCTGCAGCGACAACTTCGGCACCGTGGCTGGCACATCCTTGTTGAACGCCGTGATTTCCCCCTCGAGGTACTTGGATAGCACCCGAGATAGCAGAAGCGACGGTGGGCGGCCTCGCTCACGCCACTCATGCAGCGAGAGCAACAACTGCCGCACATCCGCCTCCCCATCGGGACACTGCTCCGCCGCCCACTGATGCACGTCTTTGTCCCCAAGCTTCTCGTCAAACATGCGAACAATAGCGTCCTTGTAGCCAAGGTCCAACGCACGCTTATTCTCCGAATTGAGGGTATTAAAGTGACTTGTGTCATGCGAGGGTGAGTGCCCGTGTGGCCCCAGACCAAATCCCTTTGCATAATCCTCCGCAATTTCCCGTATACGCTCGCCAACGCCGCAGGACGTGCCAAACGGTGGAATCTTCCCGCCAAAAGGGAGACTCGCGCCGTCAATGAGCCGTTGCTCCGTCGCGTCCACAAGTGCCTTCTGCTCTTTATTGTGCTGCTCCCACCCAAACTCCAACGGCCGCCACCAACTTTCATTGAGCTGCAGCGCATTGACCTTGGTGGGTGACTTGATAAAATTGCCTGGGCGGCGGCCGCTAATGTCGCGCACCGCCTGCTCAATCACCTGCATCTCCGCATCCGAGACGGGCTCCACCTCACTCCAGCCGTTCTCCAGTTCGTTGCGGTCCACTGTTGGCAGACCGTGTGTGCGCTGGTACTCCCACTTCCCACCGAACATTACCGAACGGTCACGCTTGTCAGGGATGACCTCAAACGCCTGCGGGTTATGGAAGAACTGCTTTGAGAGCAGACGGTCCTTGTACTCCTTTGTCTCGAAGTCATCTACAGTAGTGTGCTGCGTGTAGCCAAACTGCTTACGCTTCGGTGTGTACTTACCACGAATGAGGGAGGCCCATTTCTCCCTCTTGAATGGTGCCTGCTTGAGTTCCTGCAGACGCTCGTCTGCAAAGTCGTTGCGGAATGGTGTGCGCCACGACGGCGGGTGCTGTAGAGTCTCCACACCCGCCTCCGTGATGCGGTAGACATCACGCACTTGTTCCACACTGCCAATAGGCTCTGCGACGCTGCGGTCCATAGTGCTGCCACCACCCTTGAGGAGGCGCCACTGCACAAACAGCACTCCATCACGGACACCAACGATTTGCCCCATGAACTCCTCCCGTGCGGTGCGCTGCGGCTCGAGCACTGTGACACGCCCCTTCACGTGTGGACCAGCGGCGTAGCGCAGCGACGCCCATCGCTCACGGATGTCGACACAGTCCGTGCCGAGCAGCACAAGTCCACGCTCTCGCTGCCGAACCGGGTCGGCGTACATGGCGCACAGCTGCCACTCCGCGTCGGTGCCGTCCTTGCTCACGCCCACTACCACCACCTCGTCCTCACTATTCTTACTATGGCTGCTGTTGCTCGTGCCATGGGCGCGAATGAGGAGCCGGTCACCGTGCTCAAAGCCACCAAAGACGTGGCACGCTTCCCGTGTTGTGTCGAACACGAACTGTTTGCCGTGCACAGGGTCGTTATACGGCACAGAAGCAGGCGTCGGGTACGTTGGTGCGATGGCCTGAAACACCGCGCCGGATTGACTAACTCCAAACGGTTTCAATGAGGCCGTAGTGGTGTCGAAGAGTTGAAAACCGTCCTTGTCTGGGAATATAATGCTACCACCACCACCACCACTACTACTACTGCTGCCGCCTGCGGTTGCCTTTGTGTTACTGGACAGCTTGGCCCGGTCCGCTGCTAATTGCCGCTCCAGCTCTGCCGCCTTCTCCGCACGGCCGGCAATGACAGCGCTGAGGTGCAGCATCTCCCGCCACTCGCTGCCGGTGTACGCCTCCTTCGGAAGCCCTGTCGAGAGGAAGGACTTTTCAATGCCCTCCTTCACCTCGCGCCAGTTGATGATGCGCTTGCTCTTTGGGTCCACGTTATACGGGACAATCGCAGACGTGTCGAGGCGCCACAGCGCTGGCGGCACTCGCACAACGCCCTCCTCCTTCTGCTGGCGGCGGTATTTATTCATCTCCATGTCAATGCGGAACTGCAGCGGCGAGAGTGGCGCCTTCTGCACCTCCCCGGTGTACCGCGCCGCGTTGCTCTCCAGCGTGAAGCCGTTGGTGAGAAGATGCGGGTGCGGCGTTGTGTCGAGGAGGCGATCGTACGACTCCTGCATCCCTGATGTGATGGTGATGGCTCCGGTGAGAAACTCCTTGCTTCCCCGCAGCACGTTCATGAAGTCGATGGCCTTCCCGCGCTGCTTGGTCTGCACGTACACACGCAGCAGCGCCTCCGCCTGGCGTTGCGTGTGCTGCGGCGTGCCGAAGTACGGGTCCTCCGTTGCGCGGTACCACAACGCTTCTGCACGACGCGCCACGACGGCGTACCACTCGCGGCCCCACCGCTGATGCGGCGCCCACCGCCCACGGTGCTTCCGAAACGGCGTGTTCGTGTCTCCCTCACCGCAGTAGCGTGTGGTGCTGTACGGCAGGCTGCAGCGGGGGCAGTGGTCCTCGTGCACGTAGTTCGCCTCCATGTCGAGGAATACGCCAAAGAGATCCTGCAACTCCGGCGGGCGTGCGGCGTTGAACTGCTCCAGCAGGTATGTGTCCTGGAAGTCGAAGCTGCTCAGCGCGTCGTGAAAGGCGACAAAGAACTCATGCACGTGCTGCGTGTGGCGGGATTTAAACTCCCCAATGTCTCCCACCGCGTCGTAATGCAGCTTGATGAGATACTGCAGGCGGTCGAACCACGCCTTGCAGTGCTCGAAGCTCTTGATGTCGCGCAGCTTGACAAGCTCCTCCCCCAGCACCTCCGCTGTCAGCGGGCTGCGCGGGTTCGACAGCTGCGCCCCGTGTGCGGAAGCGCGGTAGAGCGTGTAGCGCCACTCCGGCTCGTAGTGCAAGTTTGTGATGGCCGGCCGCGGCAGCCCCTTGTAGCGCTGGTCGGTGCTCTGCTCATATCCCGAGAGGCCGTTGCTCCCGTCGGGGTTGTCCGCCTCGAAGCCGTGCGGGCGGCCCAGCAGCTGGTGCAGCTCGCGTTGGCCAAAGACGTAGCCGCGGAAGAAGCGGTTGTTCCTCGCGTCCGTGTCGGTCTCCCAGAGATTCATGTGGCGTGTATAAAGCGGCGTGATGAATGGCAGGCCGCGGCGGGCCTTCTTGATGTTGTTCTCATTGCTAAAGATACCGTAGCGCTTTTCGTGGATGTAGAAGGGCTGCCGCATCTCGTCGTGCTGCAGCTTCGTTGCGTACTTGAAGGAGTACCGCTTCTGCACCGCAACGGTGGAGAGCAGCGGCAACCCCGCATCCACGCGGCGGCGCAGCATCTTGCTCTATCTACTGCACACACACACACACACACCGCAGGCAGACACAAAATGAAAAACAAAAACAACAACAACAACAAATGAATGCACACACAGCTGGTGCGTCAAGCCGCACTGCACAGCCCACTGGTGGTGGTGGTGGTGGGGCAACAGCGCCGAGACGGCCAGTGCGCACCTTAATTTCATCATTCCCACCGATCCACTTCCTGTCTGCATGTGTGCCGCCAGCATTACCACCATCATCCTCATCCTCATCATCACCAGCAGGAGCGCAGCACACCGCACGTATACACACACACACACACACACAACTTCAGGCCAATGACGGTCGCACAACACACGCTGCCGCCATTAACTCGTGCAGTCCACGGCCGCCGCCAACCTCCTCGTCAACGAAGTCAATGTAGCGCACGTGGCAACCACGAATCACCACACTGTTGGTGCAGCGCAGCGCTGCGGGGTCCGCCTCCCACGTCACCGTTGCGTGCTTCTCATCACTACCGCTACAGCGGCGGTGGCGAACTGCAGTGTCACTGACAGCGTCGAGCTTCATGTTCATCGTCTCCGCGTCGAGCTGCACAATGCGCCCCGTCATCACAACACCGTTGGTCAGCTCTACACGCACCAAGGCGTGCTGAAGGCAGCCCGCAGACGCCAACGCGAATGGTATCGTGTTCGCACCAGCACTCTCCATCCGTCGCCAACAGCAGCAGTTGGGATATATGCCACTTCCCTTTTGCACATGAAAAGACAACAGGACGAAGTAGCAGTTCACTACGCACACGTCGCCATTTAATTGACTCTGTACCCAGCGCACACAGTAGCTGGGAGCCCCACAACGCAAGATAACAGTACAACCAGCGCAGAACACAACCAAACAAGTACAACACTCCGGCAGGCTAGACACACACCGGCCCCACCGCACGCTATCGTCGACTGTCCAATCATGGCAATGATCACATACACCAAAAGCGGTACAGGCAGCACGCCCACGTCCGCTCACGCACGAACACTGTATCCTTGACACTCTGGCCAACTGCTCAACACACACATACACATACACACACTACCACAATCCACGCAATTCACCGCCGTCCAGCAGCCGCCACGCATAAGGCCGTGCAGCAACACAAGAGGGTCAGCACGCACAGACCGTGGCGCCCCACCACCACCATTATCAACACCAAAGCAACGACTGAAGTCTACAGGGATGGGGAAGAGAAGGGATGCACAGCAGGCGGCCAACACACAGGCAGGGTGGGAGAGAGCACCAGCAGCCAGTGTGCGTCGCACCACACGAAGCAGACAAGTGGGGAGCGGCGTGCACAAAAGTGCGCCACAGAAGAAGCACACAACCCCACACGAAATGAGGCCCCGACAAACTACCCTCACAAACAGCAAACGAAAAGAATGAAACCGTTGAGACGCGCCCTCCTCCCTGCCGATGTGTATATTAAAAACAAGTTTACGTCCTGCACCCGCCTCAGTGAGTCCACATCTGAACGCACCCACCGCATGCCGGATGGGAATGCAAGCGGGGCAAACAGCAGAAGAACTGTCCTCGGGGGGAGTGGATCAGTGGGCGGTGCACAGTGCCCGGTGCGAAGCAAAGCCCAAGCAAAAGAAGAAAAACAACAGACGCCTCCCACGACAGCATGAATATATCCAGCCCAGTGGATATATCGTCGAGGGTTATCACACACCGGCGCCAGAACCACAAGGGGTCGGAGATGAAACGAAAAAAAAAAGAGAAGTTTAATTGTTATGTATTGTGCCTCAATGGCCGCATGCAATTACGTGGGCGTCCTCTCCGCCGTCCACCAATGCTACTCAGCACACGGCAGAGAAGGCCAACACCGCCAGGAGCAGCAGCAGACACATCTCGCCGCTCTTCGCAGCCCCGTCCTTCACATCAATGGAGACCTGCTGCAATATCTTCTCGGTTTGTCCCTGCGCACTCCCGGCAGATGCCCCCAGAGCTTCGGCCTGCTTTTCTCCGTCCTCAGACTCTTCTCTCTCCAGAGATATTTGTGCCTTTGCCTCCGCAGTCTTCTGTTTGGCGGCTGCCGCATCTTGTTCTGCCTTCACAGCCTTCTCAACAGCCTGCTTCTCTGCCTTGTCAGCCTGCTGTCTTTCCTGTAAGACTTGTGCTTCTGTCTCAGCGGCCTGCTGCTTGGCGGTTGCAACATCTTCTTCTGCCTTCACAGCCTTCTCAGCAGCCAGCTTCTCTGCCTTGCCAGCCTGCTCTCTCGCCAAAGAAACTTGCCCCTTTGCCTTAGTGACCTGCTGCTTGGCGGCTGCAACATCTGCTTCTGCCTTCACAGCCTTCTCAGCAGCCTGCTTGGAATAATGTACTGCCAGTTTAGCCCGCTGCACAGCCACCTCAGCCTTACCCTTTTCGTAAAAGGTCGTCTCCTCCACTTCCCACGCTTCCAGCACTTTGTTGTAGGCGCTCCACACTGTTTTGTTTGCTTCGTTGAGTGCATTCTCATAGTTTTTCCCATCCTCAGATAGAAGAACTTCCTTCAGTGACTTATTTCCTTCCTCCACAGCTTTGTCCATCGCAGCGACTGCCAGTGTTTTTGCGTTTTCGGTTCGTTCTTGTGCTTCCTTCGCAACGTCCAGTGCGGCTCTGGCATCCCCCTCTGCTTTCTCTGCGGCTTTCTTCGCCTCAGCAGCCAACTGCTTCACCGCCTCAATGTCTTGTGCTGCCGCGCTATCCGCCGCACGCGTTGCATTCACTTCCGCCTGGTCAGCCTGCACCCTCGCTGCAGCAGCTTGCGTCCTGGCTTCCTTCAGCGAAGCCTCCGCTTCAGAAACAGCCTCCTGTGAGTGACCCTTCGAGTCCGCAGTCTGATTCGCCGCAGCTTCAGCCTGTGTCATGGCCCTTTCAGCCTGCGTCACTGCATTGCCGGCCTTCGTCATCGCTTCATCCGCTTGCTGCCTTGCATAAGTTGCCTCATTCAGCGCAGCATCCGTTTCCTCCAGTAACGTCGAAGCCTTGTGCCACGCAGCATAGGCTTTGGCCACTGCGCCTTCGGATCCTTTTGCTGCAGTCTCCACTTTACCCTTTGCTGTTTCACCTTTACTTTTCGCGGCCAAGATGGCCCCAGTGACGGTCGTGTCTCCTGTCGCTGAAGGACTTGCCCCAGCAGTCGTCACGCAAAGGAACGTGCAGCACAGTGCGAGGGCCGAGACACACACAGCGCGGCGCCCCATCATCATGACCAATTGTCTTAGCTGAAAGGCTGAGGTCTGAAGAAAGAACAAAAGAAAGTTGCAAAGAAAAAGATGCCACACACACACAGAGACGACCAGGGTGGGAGAGAGCACCAGCAGCCAGTGTGCGTCGCACCACACGAAGCAGACAAGTGGGGAGCGGCGTGCACAAAAGTGCGCCACAGAAGAAGCACACAACCCCACACGAAATGGGGCCCCGACAAACTACCCTCACAAACAGCAAACGAAAAGAATGAAACCGTTGAGACGCGTCCTCCTCCCTGCCGATGTGTATATTAAAAACAAGTTTACATCCTGCACCCGCCTCAGTGAGTCCACATCTGAACGCACCCACCGCATGCCGGATGGGAATGCAAGCGGGGCAAACAGCAGAAGAACTGTCCTCGGGGGGAGTGGATCAGTGGGCGGTGCACAGTGCCCGGTGCGAAGCAAAGCCCAAGCAAAAGAAGAAAAACAACAGACGCCTCCCACGACAGCATGAATATATCCAGCCCAGTGAATATATCGTCGAGGGTTATTACAAACCAGCGCCCGGCCCACAATAAAGCAGCAATTTAATTAAGAGAAACAAAACAAAATGATCCCGGCAGCCGCGAAGCCATTCCGCAAGGCCGCACACGATTGGTTGGGGGCTCGCCGCCCAGCGCACACACCACGCGTCACACGGCCGCGCAGGACGCCGCCCCCAAGAGAAGCGGCAGCAGCAGACGCGACCACGCAGCAATGCCGCTGCCCGTGGCCGTCACCGCCGCATCCGTCACATCGCTGATGAACCGCTGCAGCTCCTCGTCAGTCTGTGTCCTCGCCTTCAGTGCCGCGGTCTCCATCTCCTTCGCCCTCTCGAGCAGCTCCTTCGCCGCCTTCTGTGCCGCCTCTGCCCGCTCCGCTGCCTTGTCAGCCTGCGTATCCGCCCCCCCAGCCTGCTTCTTTGCCTTGCCAACCTCCTCCATTGCCTCCTTGGCCTTCTTCACTCCCGCCTTTGCCCTCTCAAATGCCGCGGAAACACTGCTCCGTGCTGCTTTGATCTCCTTCATATCCGCGTCAGTAACAGCGCTGTGTTGCCCAGATTTTGCCTTGGCCGCTTCCTTCGCGGCTTCAATCACTGCGGTGTCTGCTCGTTTCAGTGCCGTCTCTGCGTTCCAAGCGTACCTCTGCGCCTCGTTGGCATTCGCAGCCGCCTGCTCCGCACTCTTCAATGCCTCTTCGACAAGCGCCTTTGCATCCTTGGCGTCCTTGATGGCGGAAGCGGCCTGATTCTCCGCAGTTTCGGCCTCTTTCACTGCCTTCTGCACCTTCGCAATGGCCACCTCAACGTCCTTCTTTGCCGTCTCGGCTCGCTGCGCCGCGCCCCCACCCTCCCGCTCCGAGGACAGCATCTCCGTTACGGACGCGTTCGCCTTTGCAAAGGCCTGCTCAGCCCCCGTCTTGGCCTTTTCAATACGCTTCACTGCCCTGTCAGCCTCCGTCCATGCGTTCCAGGCCTTCGTCGCTGCTTCNCCTGCTCAGCCCCCGTCTTGGCCTTTTCAATACGCTTCACTGCCCTGTCAGCCTCCGTCCATGCGTTCCAGGCCTTCGTCGCTGCTTCTCCCGCCTGCCTCAATGCAGCGTGGACCTTATCCTCTGTCCTCGCAGCTTCAGCCTCTGTCGAGTTGGCAAACCTTGGCGAGTTGCTAGCTGCCTTCCTTGCAGTCTGCAGCGGGGTCATTGTGTTCTCCTGGCCCTGTGAATTTATTTGAGGTGGCACAGGCCCGTCTGATCGAGACACATGTACCAGTCCTCCGCTCACTGCTCCTTTGCCGGCGTCTTGTTGTTTCGGATTGGTGCTTGGTAGTTGTGATGGGTCGTCACTCTGTCCTGGAGGCGCTTCTGGGCCACGTCGCTGTTCGCCAGATAATGTGTTAGGGGGTAGCGATGGGGCTGTATGTGGGCTTGGTGGTGACGGGAATGTGCCAGGCGCATCTGGTGGCATCCCCGGCTCTGGTTTACTAGCATTAGCTATCCCGTTATTTGTTTGTAGCTGTGCCTTATGCTCATCCAAGGAGGGCGCGCGGGAAGAGGGGGCGCCCCTAGTACCGGAAGTCCGAGGACGGTAATCGAAGCCAGGATTGTCAGATTGAGGCGACATGCCAGGCCGTTGACGACGCTGCTGACCTCCACCTTGACGGCGTTCACCCGGGCCCGAAGAGCGTTGGAAAGGAGGCAAAACCATACCCGTAATTTTTTCAAGACGCGCTCGTGCATCCTCCACTGATTTGTCACGGGGACTATCAGCAGGAGGACCGGCCTCCGCTGCCGTCACGCCCAAGTAACTGCTGAGCAGCGTGAGGGCCAATACGCAGAGAAGACGGCGCATCACCACGAACAGTATCACCTGAATGACTGAAGTCTGCAGGGGT
>NW_008825874.1:2636-3154 GCF_000691245.1 Trypanosoma grayi | reverse complement strand
TGACAATGTACGTGGCGCCAAGTTGAGGAGTGAACAGCCGGACACGCGTAGAAAAATCATTCCGAGCGTCAAGCAATGCGGGCCCCCCCCCTGCGCTCGCGCCGACGCAATCCGTCTGCCTCGCAGAAGCACCTACACATGAGTACACTGTGGCAGCAGTTGGTAGCCGGCACAAAACAACCTGCGATAACTACACCTCGGCGTGCAGTGAGCGCCACGCCACCTGCCGCCGCCATCCCTACCGGCGGAGACGACGGCGACATCGGGTGCCGTCTTCGCTGCGGTGCGGAGGTGATTACCAGCAAGCGCCCACCCCGCACCCGGTTGAACACGTGTGGTAGACGAACGAGAAGTGTTCTCGCGCAACTGGCAGGCAGTGCCCCTGCGACCCCGGGAATATTCCGCAGTGCATCCCCGCCGTATTGTGTCGGTCAGGGCATTTTTATTCTCCCCGCCTTCTCCCCCAGCACATGTACCGCAACGCGCGCAAAGAGAACCGGGAGGCAGAGAAGGAAAAA
>NW_008825874.1:0-2630 GCF_000691245.1 Trypanosoma grayi | reverse complement strand
CACACACACACACACACACACACATAGTGAGAGAGAGAGAGGCATCGGCACAGACGCAGAGAACGAGACTAAAGCACTCGTGAAAGAAAAGAAAACGACAGAAAGCTTGGGGCACGAAGGAGAACGCCAAATCATGCCGTTCTCATAGCAACGCGTTTAACTATACATGTGTGTCGTGCCGTTCTTGTTGTTGGTGTTGTGTGCATTGGCGGCGGGGGCGTGATGGCGGTGCGCACAGACATCAGTCCTCCCCCCTGTGGTACTTGAGGACATACTCGTCGAGGAATCCCGTCATCTTCTCATGCAGCGGCCGCGTCACGTTGGGGTCGTAGTAGTGCGCCACGACGCACAGCAGGTCGAGCCACTCGGGGAAGAATATGACACCGGGCTCGCGGTCCGCGTCGACGGCGACCGCAACGAACGACTCCTCAATCACACGTGACGTGACGCGGCGAATGCGGACCCAATCGAACTCTACCGCCATGCGCTGCACCCAGCTCAGCGTCATGACACGCACGATGCCCATGTGGCTGTAGTGCGCAGCGATGTTAAGGTTGCTGCTGCTGCCGACGGCAAAGAGGGTGCTGTGGCTCGTCGACCGCTCATTCGCAGACCTTCGCGAGTTCGCCTCGCTGTTCGGCAGCGTGACGCGCATGCCGAACGCCTCCTTCGGCCTCGCGTAGGCCGAAAAGAGGCCGAAGAGGGCGTCCAGGTTGGTGGCAAACAAGTCCCGCACCTTGGCGTGGCGTCTGGCGCGGCGAAACACGTCGAGCGTGGGCCCGCGAAAGCTATGGGTGATGATCCACTCGTGGAGAAACTCACGCACCGCTGCGGGGCGTAGCGCTATCGTCAAATCGCACGGGTCATAGTGGACAAGTGTCGCCAGCCGCGACTTTCCTTCTTGATCCGCAGCGTCCACTGCCGGCGCTGCTGCACCTGCTGCTGGTGGTGACCCCTCGGCCTCTTCTGCTTCGAGCTGCTGCCGCTGCATGCTGCTCCAGGCCTGTGCGCAGCGCAGCAACGCCTCCATGAACTCTGCCGCGTTGAGGCGCATCTTGTAGAGCGTGCTCTTCAGGTCGATCTCCGTCGCTTCCCGCACGAAGCGCGACTTCCGTGGAGCCTTCAGTGTGCTGGACACGTCGAGCGAGCGACCCAGTGAGCGCTGCGCGTTATCTTCGCACACAATTATGATGATGCGGCGCACCACAAAGCGGTGGAGTTTGCCACGACCGCCCACCACACGGCAGTCACACAACAGGCGCCAAAAGTCCAGCGCGGTGATGTACCGCTCACCCCCGCCGTTCTCCCACGCGTACTGCAGGAACAGCGCGCGCAGCTTCGGAAACACATTTTCGACGCAGCGCGCCAGGCGGAGGAAGTAAGAGCCGGTCGTGATGGCCTCCCGTGGCAAAATGTCAGCGAGCCGCATGAGCGTCACGTTCTCCATAAACTCCGGCGTGTCCTCTTGCACCTCGGTGGTGGAGATGGCGTTGGACTCGACCGCGACGTTGACAGCGTGATGCAGTGCGCTGAATGATGCGGCGATCCAGCGCCGCTGGTTCTCCACCATGAGGGGCCACGACAGATGACTCTGCGGTGGGTGGTACCACTCCACGCAGTGCCGGTCACGCACGCCGAGGTGAGTATCCACAGCAATCGTCTCTCCGGTCGTTGCTGCTGCTGCTGTTGTTGTTGTTGTTGGTAGTGGTGTCTCTGTGGTGGTTATGGGGGATGGGACAAGGCTGTCCTCAGTGGAGCGCTGCCTCTTGACTTTACTCTCCATCCAGTTGGAGATGTAACGCATGAGACCGGCGAGGAATACAAGCTGCACACCACGCCGGCGCGTCATAAGCTGCTGGGCCGTCACAATAGCGGCACCGCCCGTCAGCGTGCGGTAGGCCTCCACAAGCGTACGACCAACCGTCGCCTCCATCGTGCGCAGGACGACTATATTCGGGTCCTCCTCGTCCACCACCTCGTTTTCCACCTGTACCCGCAGCGCCCGCACACGTGCGTCGGTGAGGCAGACCGTCTTGAGCTCCTCGTTGCTCGGTCCCGACTCGTAGTCCAGCGTGCGGATGAGCGCGAGGAAGAGATGCAGCGGCACGTACACCGTCGTCGCCTCCGTCAGCAGCGCGTTGAACGGGAGGTCTTCCTCGCTGATATCACAGAGGCGCATCCGTGACCGTTGCTGCTGCTGTTGTTGCTGTTGCTGTTGCTGTTGCTGCTGGTTGCTCTGCTTGGTTTCGATGTTGCCGATGTACTCCGCAAAGTCAGTGTCGGTGGCGGCGACGATCAACGGGCCAAAGGGGCCCTCGATCAGCGTCGTGTTCGCCCACAGCACGAGCACCTCCAGCGGTGACATGTCCTCCGTGTCGGCGGGGAACGGCGTCTTCAGCAGCAGCGCGTCGAGCAGGCGGCTACCAACGCGGTCCATCTCGCGCACCTGCTCCAACCTGTACTGGTACTCGCGCTCCGTCTCGGCGATGCGCTTCTCCAGCGCGACGCGGTGGTCAGCCTTCGCGCTGAGCTCGGCGCTGATGCCGGCACTCTCGCTCGTCAGCACCTCGATATCGTCCTCGAGCGCGCGCGTGTTGCGGCGCAGGGCGGCGATGCGGGCCTTGAGGCTC
>NW_008825873.1:0-20722 GCF_000691245.1 Trypanosoma grayi | reverse complement strand
AATTATTTATCGGTCATTTCTGTCTTGTGGTATTTTTTTTTCATTTTTACATTTCTTTTCTTCGTTACATGCGCAGTGGGGTGGGGAGTAATTGTAGGTAGTCACCTGTATGTTGCGCCGTAGCGAGCTTCTGTTCAAAAAGGGCTGGACGCACAACCCGGGACGCACACGGCGTGGTGGGAAGAATCTTGCATGGCGTCCAAAGATGTCGGAGCGGACCCTCGAACGGTTTGTGCCGCTCAATCTCGCGTTTCCGCGTCGACACCCGAACTCGTGGCAAGAGCTGCAGTTCCGCCTTTTAGGGTACACCAAGTGGCCGAAGGAGATCGGCTTCTACAACACTGGCGACAACTTTGAATTGACACCTGAAGCAATGTTTCGACTCTACTTGAAGAACCGCGATGAGACTTTCTGGACGCGGCTACACAATGAGAAGACAGTGGTGCACCTGATGCCTAAGGTGGAGAAGGAACCGAGGAAATACATGAAGCAGGTTGACGATATATTTCGGCACCATCTAAAACGCTTTGGCGCAGATCACTACATTTACAATGCTGTTATACAGGCAACTGCCTTTGCAAAGGACTTCCCACGTTGCGAGCAGTTGCTGGGTGAAATGCGCTCCCTCGGACTGGAGCCCAATGCCCAGACGTACGTGAACATGATGTTGGCGGTTCGTTTGACGTGCGAGCCGCGTGAAAAGGCTGAAGCGTATTTTCTTGAAGGTGTAAAATGTGGCGCATTGAGTTCCGTCATGCGCCTCGACACAGAGTTCCAGATGTGGATGGACCAGCTTGACCGACTCGGTTCATTCACCGCGAAGTCCGGTCACTTGTCGGTGAATGAAGAGGGTGCAAAGCCGATGCCTCATGATATGTGGGCGTTGTGGGGCTGGCACCGCTCTGAAGCGAAGTTTATTAGCCGCAAGCAGATGATCAATGAGCAAGTGCGGAACCGCGTGCGCAGCGGGGGTGAATTGGTGGGTACCACATACTCCAAGGCACGGCGTCAGCCGTGGGCAAAGTACAACGGCATGCTTCCGTTCGACTTCAACGGTCCATCGTACCGCGGTGGCGTCGTTTTCGCGGATGCTCCTGCTGCAGCACACAACACGGAGGCTTGTGGGACAGCCTTTTAGCATTTTCTGTTGCATGTCAAAAATTGGCACCAGACATCCTACACGTGTCTTCGCGAAGGTGTGTTTGCTTGTGTGTGTTAATGTGTGTGTGTGTGTGGGCATGTGTGCGTGAGTGGAAGGTGATAACAATGAAGACGCGTTGTTTCTTTTCTGTGCCTTTTCTTCGCTTTTTTCTTTCTGTTGTTGTAGGATAGCAGTAGTGAGGAACGAGCAGAAAAGAGGCATGAGTAGAGAGATGTGTGTTCGCGTGCGTTTTGTCCTCAGCGGCGCCTGCCATCCGTCTTACTCAGGCCGTCAGGTGCAGCTGGAGGTGCCGCTGGCGCAGGAGAACGGCGCCCCTACCACAACGGCGCACATCAAGAGTTTAATACGGAGAGATTGGCCCAGTGACCTATCGGAGATGCGGGACACCATCAACACTGCGGAGCTAAAGATACTTAAAACTGGGAATCTTCTCGCAGACGACACACCGCTGCGCAGTGTTCTCACCGCTGCAGAGGCGCAGGACTGTAGACTTGATGCTCCTTCTGCTCCCCAGGACGGGGAGGAACCCAAGTCGGTGCTCATGCACCTAGTGTTGCAAAAAAACTCCGGGCTGGTGAAGCGCGACAAGGAGGGGGATAAGCCGGGCACCAGTAAGCGGAGCGAGGTGAGGCCCAGCGACAGCGGCTGCTGCCGGCTCATGTAGAAACACATTCGCCGCAAGACGAAAAAGGCAACAGGGAAGCAGGGGTGGGAGTGGTGGAGACGCAAGCCATTACTTCTCCCTCTCAGTATAATGTTTTCCCCTATGGTATATATATATATATATATATTACCCACTGCCGCTCTGTGTTTTCTGTGTGAGCTAGGTTTTCTTTCGGTTGCTGTCGTTACTGTTGTGTTGTATCTTTTGTTTCTTGCGCTCAGTCGGGTAGCGTGCGCCACACTTTGAGCCGGTTACCGTCACTTGCTACATCCCCACGATATCAGGAGCGGATATGAAAAGTGACGGGACAAGAACGGAAAGAAAACAGAAAGGTACTGTGCGCCCAAAATGAAAGAAAACAAAAAGAAAGGATGAGGAGCAAGTACGTCACTTTTTTGAAGCTGGGACATAAAAAAAGACGGTGAAACTATTTGTTTTGGCTCCATCTGTTTCTTTTGAGTCTGGCTGTCTATTTCTATATGCTCGTGATGTGGCTCGCCTTCCCCACGCTTTCGCGTCGAAAGGCGGAAATCAGAAGGAGCAAAACAAGGGAACGGGTTCTGACATCATTTTAAGGCGCTTAGACCCATGCGCCTTACACCAGAGGAGAAGCAGGAGGTTTTGGACACTGTCGCGGAGATGATCGCCTCCACCATTCATGGCGCCAGCGGCGTGGATGTGCACCAGGTCCTTGCGAACTCTCAGGCCGTTCCTCAGAATTGGCGGGAGATAGTGCAGCAGAAAGTGGATGCGCGTCAAAGTTTCTCCACTGGTGGTCGGAGCAACGACGCTTCCTCCGCCGAACACGAGGCGCCACAGCCGCTGCCAGTCCTCCCTCCGTTGCAGACGTCAAAGTGGGATTGTCCGAAGTGCGGCGCCCGGCAGGAAGTTGTCGACGCCCGAAAGTCATTGAGGCGAAGCTGCACATCTCCTGCTGTGCGAATACTCTCTGACACAGTTACTTCTCTTTGCCCAGCTTGCGCTAAAGCCGTGTGATGAATATGTTGGAGAACAGAGCTCGAAATGAAAGCGCGCTTCTTTGTTTTCCTTCCTACTTACGTATAATCTGTTTTGGCGTTTTGTGTGTCTAGTGGGTGATTTGTCCAATGTACACATTTACTCCGACGATGTGATGGTGTTTGATATTTTGTGGTGCTGCGAATGAATTCGTTCTTTACTTCTGGTGTCAGTGGTTAACTTTTCAGCCGGGATGGCAGGCTCACCGGCATTTCCACCCGATACTGCGGTTCTTGTTCCCAATTTTGCCTTACTTCTGTCCCGGATCGGCAATTTTGCGTTTTGCTCACTCCTACTTTTCTGCTCTTTTTCTCTCCCTCCCTCTGTGTGCATGCATGTGGATGTTGGTGGATTCATACATGCCAGTACGCTCCCGTTCTTTTTCTTCCCTCTGTTGCAGATTATACTTTAGGGAGCTTGGGAAGACGTGTCCTTGCGCAAAATGAGCCAAAGCACGTCTGTGGCGTCTTCTCTGGGCTCACACCTCTCTCGGGGTGGCGCCAGCGGGGAGACTCTCTCCGAGAAACAGAGCAAGTTACTCCAGGTTGAATCATTCGTTAAGAGGCTCCCCATCGAAATATTACATCGCATCTTCATGGAAATAATCGAGAGCGACAACGATGATTTTGCGTGGATCGGTGTACTCTCAAGTGTATGCTTGCAGTGGTACCACGCATGCCAGCATACTGTCATGTGGGAATTCGTTGCCAAAAAGATTTTTGTGGCGTATCCACTCGTACAGCGGCTGCGCAGCGCCCCATTAGACCAATCTGACATGCGGCTTCTGAACAGCATGCGACGCCTGGGTGCACCCGAGCAGTTTATTACACAACATGACACCATGGAGCCGCTTGTCGCACCCACTAGTCAGACACTGCTCTATGCAATGGAGGAAGTTAAACATTACCAGGAGTGTCGCAGTTACCATGAATATGTGCAGCGGCGGCGTGTTTTTGTCTTGCAAATGCTTCTCTCATGGACACTCCTGTCGTTCTCACTCTTCCTTGGCACTACCATTTGTGCGGCGGAGGGAATTGCGTTTGGCGAGTTGTGTACGCCTAGAACAGCATTTTCCCTGTTGTGGATGACGTACCTTGCGATTGGCATTATTGTCATTGCAAATGTTGTGATGGAGGCACACTTCGAACCGAAACCCCTTTTTTACCGTCTGCGGAAAAACAAGCCTCTTATTATGCGCTCTGCCACAGCAATTCTTGTTGGCATAATATGCATTGCGTTTCCAACTTTGTTGGTACAAATCAATTATGCTGACGAACAGCGCTTTGGGTGGCTGTGGTGTGGTGCCACGCCCATTGTTTCCCTCTGTCTGTGGCAGCTCTACATACTGCTTTCTTGCGTCGCACCGGATGTACGACAGCAGCTGCACGAGCAGCGAACGGACTTCAGGCCCACAGCTATCATGGCGTTTTTGGTAATAAATGTCCCCTACGCATTTCCTGTTATGTTCGCTGGGGCTATATTCTGCATACTTCAGTACGTGGAGCATGGGGGCCGCATCTACGCGCTGATCGGCTCCATTCCGGTGCTCGCCAGCCTTTCGGTGTTAACGCTGCTTTTTCTGCTAGACTTCTGTCTTACTCGACGTGCAAAGGACTTTATCACAGGTGTGTGCCTTCTCATTGCAACACTGTTTCCACTTTCATTGTTATGGACCGATTTCCGTGGGTTTTGCCTTCTCCCTGTCGCCGCTGCGTCGTTTGTGTTTTTTCTCACACACTTGAGATTGGTGGCCTCACGAGCCTTTCAGGAATTGGTTGACGGGGGATGCGGTGCCGATAGAAGTGGTGGCGGCCACAGCAGCAGTAGCAGCAGAAGCCGAGGCATTAGCAGCAGACCGACGCGTATCCGATGATACAGTGGACCTCTTACAATTCGTGTTTCCCGTGTCTCCTTTTTTGCGTGCCGTGTGACAACAAAAGTATAAACTCTGTCATACAATCGGGCAACGCACGAGTGATGTACCCCAAGGCGGTTTGTTATCCCCCTTGTTTGCTGCATCCACACACACTCAACCACCACCCCTTTTTTTTTTTTCCTTCGGTCTTGCTTGTTTGTGTGTGCGTGCGTTTGCATTTCTGTGCAAAGAAAACAAGGAAAAAAAATATATATTTACGAGTCATTGCCACTTCGCTTTGTGCCGCTCGCACAATACTGAGCGCGTCACGTTTTCAGTTTTGACGTTGGTGTCACCATTCGGTGTCTTCAATTATGTTGACTGCATCGGAGTGGTATTGCCTCTTCCATGGCTGAACGTGATAACGTCGGAAACGAGGGAGTTACTTGTAGCATTACTTTCCGGTTTTGTATACTGTTTTTCTTTGCTTAACTGAAACTTGAGTAGCACAGGATCACGAGAGTGTAGGAGGATGAAGCATCATCACGCCGGAAATGGGCGCTTGGACGAGGCAGCAATGTGTCTTGAGCAGCTCCGTGAGCAGCTTAACCACATGCGAGCAAACGACCACCAAGCAGGTGTTTCTGTCCAAAATTTTCCACAACACAGCGCACCCATAATTGAAGATAGTGCTTTGGTGGACCCATTGGTGCGGCCGTCAGCGTGGGACACCGAGCGGCGGGCGCAGCAGGTGGAGTGCAAATCTAGCGAGCATATTCTGCGGCAGCTTGAGGCACGATTGCGGCGTCACCAGGAGAGTGGCGTCAAGAAGCGTGGGGAATTGGCCTACGCAGTGGGGAAAGCTCACAGCGATATGGAACAGTTGCAGTATTACACCAGGCGGTGCCAGCTAGACATGCAGGGCCGCCTGCAAACCTTGCAACAGTTACTGATAGATATGACTAGCCGCGCTGAAGGTGAACTTCGCCGCCCAGCTATAGTTGTTAAGGGGACGGCTAGTTACATGGAGGATGAGATTGAATCCTCTGCATGCAGAAGTAGAGACAACGGTAGCGAGGAAGACGCACGCATGATGTCAAGACTGAAAGAAATACAGAGTAAACTAGACTGTGTCCGCCGCAATATCCAACATGGAACTTCAGAAATAACAAAGTTTTCTGCAACTTCCTGCTCTTCTTCGCTTGGTTGGAGTTGTAGTGGTGATGGTTGTGGTGTTGCTTCTGTCCGGGGTCTCCAATCCGAGTCGCAAGTAGAGCGTGCTCGCGCAGATGCACAGCTGACTGCGCTGAAAGAAATGTTCGTGAATTTTGTTCAAAAAAGTCTAGATGAGTTGGAGCAGCTGCGAAGCGAGCGAGTAGAGGCGGAAGAGCAGTGCAACCTCTTTCTTAACGGAGGAAGACCTTTTATCGAATAGTGCTTTCATTCCCTTTCTGTGCATTCGACAAGTTTTTATTGTCAATCAGCTCATTTGCTGTTTTTGCTAATGTTCTTCTAAGTGAAAGCAGCGGGGCGGCTCTCTTCAAAAACAGCAAATGCATGGGTGCATCTGCACATATTTATGTATATATGAATGATGTTTCTTTTTCTTCTATTTCACTGGTTATAATAGTATAAATTGTGAAGAAGAGCCTTTTCTTCTTATGGATGATAGCATCATTCAGGTGCCGCTCTACACGGCTACCTCTGCCTGGCGAAGAGAGGCGCAGCTGCGCGGGCTGCTGCGCAACCACCCAAGCGTCATTGCAAACAGCGGCCCTCTTGCGGCTCCTGGAACCGTGTTCAGTACTGCACGACTGGCACCACACAATAGCGAGAGTGTGCTGGCGATGGGCCTCAGCCCACTGGGTGGAGGCGGCAGCATCGGGCTGATGGCATTTGATAGCACCGAGCCAACGCTTGAGGGGGCAACACGCATGCGGTGGCTTGACATGCTACCCGACGTGTGCTTGAGCGGTGTGGATTGGTGCAACCAGTTGCTCCTTGTCGGCAGCACCCGCGGACGCATCTTTGTAGTGGAGATCGACCCACGCAGTGTGAATGAGAGTAGTGGGACGTTGGAACCCACTGGGTGTTTAATGACCAGGGATGTACAGCAGACGGTTGGTGACATTATCGTTACACCGAGCAGCCACGCCGCATCGACACTTGTTCGCAGTGTGCGGTTCAACACTGGTGTGAATGCATCTAGCGTTGTGGCGGTGTCGGACAGCCGTGCCATGGTGTGGGACATGGAGGGTGACGCTTACCCCGTCCGTACTTGGTCCTCCAACGCGGATATCAATGGTGAGCATGATGCCTTTCTTTTTGCGCAGTGGGCGCCGCGCAGTGATGCCGTTGTGCTCACCGGTAGCTACAATGGCAGCCTTATGCTAACCGACATGCGAGAGGATGACCGTGCTATGAAAAGTTTGACGCTGCCGATGCGTCTTGGATGTATGGTGCGGTGCGCGGACTACAACACGCTACTGCCCTTTGTTGTGGCAGCTGCGTCGTCGGATGGCACCATCTCGGTGTTTGACTGTAGGTATCCATACAGCGCGGTGCGCACAATTCCATCTTTGCAGGGTGATGTCTCGTCAATCAAGTGGCTGAGGCTCCACCCAGATCTCCTCGCCACCGGTGGCATTGATGGCTCAGTTTCTATGTGGAACCTGCGGTATCCCCCGACTTATTGCGTTGGGCGTGCCCAGTACAAGTACCTTGTGGCCGACCTCGCGGTGACGCCGTCATCGGTGGAGCAACGCGTGTTTGGTGTTACAGGCGGTGGAGAGCTGACACTAACAGGACTATTGCAACCGGCACTTGCTGCCCTCTCTTCGTCAATAACTGACCGTGTGAGCCCGCAGCAGGTCGGTGAAGAGGCACCCCATCTAAGAGAGCGTGAACGACAAGCCGCAGGCCTCCTCTATGCGAGGCAGCTGCGTGCGGCGTATGAGATTATCACCGATTGTGCTGTCGAGCGTTTTAACCGCAAGGAAACAGCAATGGCGATGGCGCTCGTTGCTCTTATGGACGTTATGATGATACCCAAGTTTGACTACAAGGAAAAGGTTGAAGAGGAGGCACAGCGTGTTTTTGGTATGGAGGCAGCCTCGCATTCACAGGCTTTGCAAGCATTCAATGAGCTTATTGTGCGTTCAAGCGAACGGCTCTGCATTACATTGCCTCTCGACAAAATTCGGGAGCTCGTACGACCCAATCCCGAAGATCTCAAGAAGCTTGAGGCACTTCGGCTTAATTTGCTACTGCAACACGTTCTGCACTCTGGAGATGCCGGGACAGTTATTAGTGGTGTGCAACTCTTTGCTGCCAACGCTGGGAATCTTGACCTTGTTGATAGTGAGACTGCCTGCAACATTGCCACGATGTTGTTGAAGGAGAATTACACCGAAGGAGAGAAATTTGTTCGCACCTTGTTGTCCTTGTTGATCCAGCGCGACGGTGCTGCTGTTGCCCGCACATTGACACGCCGCCTACTTATTGTAGTACAAGAGCCTCTCATAACGGCGGGCCTGCCTTCCCGTCAGGCGAAGCGACACGAAGAACGCTTTCTTCGTAATTTGTTGGTTGCACAAGAGGCTATAGAGGTTCAGTTGGAGATTCAAGGCATGGGCATTGAGCGGTACAATCAGGTGATTTCCACAGTGAACAGTTACCAAGGGCGTTGCCTTGAAAGGGGTGAGAGTGGCATCTTTGGGTGGTTGGCCGTGAAGCCCCTTCTTCTTTTTCTGCAGTGTCTTACAGCAGATTCTAACTACGCCACATTCTTTTGGGCGTGTGTGCAGCTGATTGAAGCATTTGCCAAGTGCCCAGGCGTGCATCAGGTGGAGGCTGTCCTCTTTGGCACCGTCGACCGCATTCACACTGCTGCGAATCGCATTCGTAGTGATGTACAACAGGCGGCCAGCACAACTCGCTTCTCCCCACCCGTGCTCCGGGAGGCGGGCAAAACACTTGGCACAGTCCTCGACTTCCTTGTGGTGTTGCTCCGTGTACAGCTTGAGTGTGAGAATGTGGCAATTGAGAGTAATATGCCGCAAATACCGCCCGTTATGGCGCGCATTTTCGACATCCTCAGCACAGCATCGTCAGACCTCTTAGAAGCATGGGCAGCACTCCTCGACACACTGGCAGCTTGCGCATTGCGTGACCTTGTGCGGAAGTGCTGCCTTGGCTTTGTGCGAAATTTTTCTCTCAGTGTTGAGGAGCTGATGGAGGTTTCGGCCAAAAAAGAGGAGGATGAGACGCTGAACGAGATACTTGACACGTGCGATGACTTCCTCAACAAACTTCTCGAACATGGCGACTAATGATGTTGTGGTTTTCTTGCTTTGCGGATGCCCATGATGACGACGTCGATGATGAGAATGAGGATGCCGTTTTTTTTTTCTTTGCTGCTTTTTCTGCTTGGTGCCTGCTTGTGAGTTGCTTGCGTTGCGCATATTTTGTGGTCCTTTTTGTTACCCTCAAATATGGAGTGGTGCGAGAGGCGGTGAGTGGGGTTTATTATCACCGTCATGCTTCTCCTTTGGTTTCTCTCGTTCTTGTTCCCTTCTCTTTGTGCTTGTTACCATCGCAGCTGGTGACACTCACACGGAAGTGGGTGTGATAATAGCAAAAGCGAGAGACTTCGCCGTGTGTTTAGGATGAGGCCGTTGCGAGTGCCACTTGCCACGTTGGCCCGCCTCGCTCGTTTCTACGCGGGAGCAGCCCCTACCCCGGAAGCAGGAGCATCGGTAGGGCGGGGCTTCAAGGGGCCGCAGAACATCGGCCCTGGTCGCAGCGGCCCGCAGCACCAGCAGGCGAACCCGTACAAGTCGTGGGAGCATATGAACCATAAGTGGCTTATCATGATGTGCGTCGGCTGCCTTGCAGGAGGCATCGCCGCTGGTCAAGTGGTGGAGGTGGATGAGAGGGAACTTCGGCCCCCCTTCTTGAAGGAGGCGGTGTTGGCGGATGTCGCGAAGACATTTGACTTCCGCCCCGACCTCGCGGCTACAGGCATCCGCGTTGCATTTATCCTCGCCGCCCGTCGCGCTGGACTTGCGGTGGACTCTATCGATGACTCGTGCGCTGTTGCGAGCGGCCTCGAGGACATCGCCGGGGTGCTGCGGCATCTCTCAACGGTGTACAGCATCTCCACGGAGGACGCCGCCTCCCTGGTGGCGCTCGCGGCGGTGAAGTACTTGCAAGGGCCGTGCGAAACTATTGGGACCGTCTGGCGGTGGGGCCGCAATGACACGGATGAAGCTCCGCCGCGGAAGAAAGGCGCCAGTGACTCTTCGTGCGCTACGCTGCCAGCGTTTCTTGAGAGGCTTGGCGGCCTCACCGACGCAGAGTGCGTTGCGCTGATGGCGTGTCATAGTGTAGGGGAGTTCCACGAGCATGTGAGTGGCCTTGACGGCCTATCCCACATTGGCAGCCGTTATAACTTGAGTAATGAATACTACAAGTTCCTTCTGGCGAATGAAAAGAAATTTGTCGAGTTTGAGGTTCCTCGTACGGAAGAGAACAAATCCATCCAGCACCTTCCAAAGGATTTTGTGTGTGTTTACGCACCGACAGCGAAGAAGGGGAAGAAGCAGCAGTGTGTGTTTAATCGTCGCGAAGTGGACGCAATGCTGCAGAACAAAACCTGGCGAAAGTTTGTGGAGCAATACGCAGTGGATGAGGCGGCGTGGTCTCAGGCGTTTCAGTCGGCCTTCACAAAGATGATAGACGGCAATTTTAAGCGTCTTCGCCCCTACGGCACATCAGCGGAGTGATGCGTATATGTTTCTGTGTATTTCTGTTGTTGTTGTTGTTGTTGTTGTTGGGGGTGTTTGGAGAAATATTGGCGACAAGTTCATCTGTTGATGTGTCTACTAACGCTTATTTATTTGAGGCTATGCTCACTTCGGAAGATTGTGGCACGTTCCTCACGCTTTCCTTTCTGTCTCTCCTGCTGCAGGGGTTGCCACCGTGTGATGCCTGGGCGAGAAGTGATTCCTCGCACAGCGGTCGATAAAGATCGAAGACCTGCCGGTAGTCCATACGCTGCGTCGCTGGGTCCAGCGAGGCATAGACTGCCTAAGCAGCAACAGCCGCAGCAGATAGTTGCCGTTGAGCCGGCCTGTGAGTGCTGTCTCAGACTGCTGCATGCCACGCATAGGGTCCGCCAGGCACTAGAGGATGTGCTGGTAAACGCCAGGATGGTGTTCCTCAGCGACACGTTGCACCACCAAATGGGGGACGAGCGGTGGCTTCGTGCCCTGCAGGCGCTTGGAGAAGAGAAGACGACATACTTTGCAAGGACTGTGCTGCTTAGTAACATTGTGTCAACGACAGACTGCAAGCTGGTGCAGCTAGATAGATAGACTGTGTTTGCGGCTTGATGCCGGTGCGTGGGCATCAGTTTCTCTTTCTTTGCATACGATGAATGGAGGAGTCCCACAACTGCTGCTATGTCTCTTATTTCATTATGTTCAGTTGATTCAACGGAACCCTTCCCCTATTGTGTTCTCATTGAGCAGCGCGTGCAATACACACATAGCAGGAATAGAAAGAAGCGGAGCCCCGCAGCGCAGACTCCTTCGAGAGATTTAGAACCAGAAGAGGCACCAGTGGACAAGTAGAGGATGACCGATGCGTACGTGGAGAAGACTCAGAAGGAGCTGGGTGCCATCATCACTACACCCAAACTCACTGAGAAGCTCCTCTCAAAGCCACCGTTTCGCTTCCTGCATGATATCGTCACGAGCTTTCTGAAGGCAACAACATTCCCCGAGGGCCTTTACACGAGTGATATGCTCGACAGCGGCAACATAACAGATAAGGGGAAAAAAATTGAGTTCCTGACGCTTCTCATCGCTGCAATAGAGGCTGCAACAGGGCAGAAGGTCTCGGCAAGCCCGTCAAAGATCATCGCGGGACAGGAAGCGGACAAGACGAATGAGTTGCTGCAGCTCCTCGCAACCTGCGCCGCGCTCCCTGCTGAGAAAAAAGTCGCGGCGGTGGCGAAGGCGAAAGGCGGCAAGCCCGAGGCACCCAAGCAGGAGGCGCAAATGACAGCTCCCAACAAGGAGAAGGATGACGAAAAAAAGAAGGAAGAGGAGAGGCGGCTGCGCAAGGAGGAACAGAAACATGAGGATGAGGCAGAGAAAAAACGCGAGGCTGAAGAAAAGAAGAAACGAAAGAAGGAGGCCGAAGTGGCTGCCGCTGCCGCTGCCGCCGCCGCCGCCGCGGAAGAAGCTAAGCAACAGCAGCAGAAAAAAGAAGAGGAGAAGGCCGCTGCTTTGGCACGCGACGGCGACGACAAGAAGAAACACGGCGATGATGGAGCGGCTTCCAAGAAGCTAGATGACGCGAAGAAGAAGGAAAGCGAGGAGCGGAAAAAGAAGCGCAAGGATACTTCGGATGAGAAGACCCCAAAGGTCGACGACGAAGAACACCGTAAGCGACACGAGGAAAAAAAGCGGCGTGAGAGGGAAGCTGCGGAAAAGGAGGAGGTGGCAACAGCCGAGAACAGCGCGTCGTTGCTTGCACGCCCCTCCCGCCCAGAGCCGCGCGCTACTCCTACTACTACTACTACTACTACTACGGCGGCGGCGGCGGCTGGCAAGGCCCCGCCGCGCACAAAGCCGACACACGAGGTCGTTGACGGGTCCCCCAGCGGTGCGGCACCCGTCGCCGGTGTCATCCGCGAGAGCAAACGCACCAACGACAAGACGTCACCTCTGGCGGGTAGCGCCGCCGACAACGAGGATTGGATGCGCATCGCGGAGCAGCAGGAAGCGAAGCCGGCGAGCAGCACTGCAGCAGCAGCACCTGGCACTGCCAGCGAGGCCGAGGCGAAGGGCTACTTGGGGCAGCAAGCGCTGAAAGCCAAGCGGGAACAGGAGGAGGCAGCGGCGCAGCGGGCGCGGGAGGTGGACGCGCGTGCCCCACGCGATGGCGGCATCGTCATTCACACCAATAGAGGCGGCAAGTCCAGCAACGCGACGGTGGAGGGGGAACTAAGCAAGTTGCGTGAACAGCTGCAGCTGCTCACCAAGGCATCCAACCCATTGGGCAAGCTCTTGGAGGTCATCTACGATGACATAGACACAATGGCTCGGGAGTTGGAGATGTGGCGAGCGGAGGCGCGGGGTCAAGCGCTGGCCGCCGCAGACGCGAGGCGACAGACAATGGAGAGCCTGCAGGAGGTGCACGCCCAGCTGCAGAACTTGGAGGATGCCATCAATGACCAAATACTCAAGACCCACAACATCCGCCGCAACGTCATTAACAATGAAAACGCCATCGCTGGGATGGTGCGCATGATTGTCAGCCCCGATATTGCGAAGCGATAGTGTGGTCTCACCGCCGGCTGATGTAGAGAGATTGAGAGAGAAAAAAAGAGCCGCCAGGGTTGTGTCCTTTTTTTTGTGGTTCTTGTTGTTTCTCCCCCGAAATCATCACTACTACTCGGTGCGCCACATTCTCGACTAGTAGCTGCCATTTTCCTTTTTCTTGTGTGAACTGCCGCGTGCTTGTGAGAGTCAGCGTGCCTCAATCTCCCTCTCTTTCCGCTTGTGCGGCTCCTGTTGGCGCCCCGCCGCATCCTCTCTCCTTTTCCTTATTGTTTGGTTGGCTGTCGCTGCCCGTTGTGCGAGCCTTGCGCGGTTGCCGTCGAAGCGCAGTAAGGAAGTGTGAAAAAATAGAAGGAAGAAAGTCAAGCAAAGCAGAGCAAAAGGAAAATATTCAAAGCAAACGAACAACGAAAAAGAAGGGACGACGTAGTAAGAGGAACAACGAGAAAAAGGGCCCCTGGTAACAGCGCGTTCAGCAACAGTGAGGGGGAGAGAAGGGAAAATCAGCGGAAGGGAATCTTTGGTTTGTGTGCGTGTTTGCGAGGCCGTACAAGCGGGGGAGCACGCGGCGGGAATGGAGAACTACGTGCAGCTCCGTGTGCTGGGGAAGGGCTCCTTCGGCTCCGCGTGGCTAGTGCAGCGGCGCAGCGACAAGGCGCAGTTCGTCGCGAAGGAGGTGCGCCTCGTTGGTATGAAGCCGGCTGAGCGGGAGAGCGCAAAGCACGAGATTGACATGCTGCGCACGCTGAACCACCCCAACATCACGCGCTATGTAGATCACTTTGAGCACCACGGGTCTCTCTTCATAGTAATGGAGCATGCCAATGGTGGCGACCTTTATACGAAGATTAGGAACCGCAAGGGGGCACGGTTCACGGAGGACGAGATCCTGCACTACTTCTCACAGTTGTGTCTAGCCCTTCTCCATCTGCACGAGCGGCACATTCTGCACCGCGACCTCAAGACGCAAAACGTCTTCTTGACGACGGACGGCGTAGTGAAATTAGGAGACTTCGGTATCAGCACAGTTCTACGGAACACCTTTGAGCTGAAGCGGACGGTGTGCGGGACGCCGTACTACTTTTCCCCCGAGCTCTGCCTAAACAAGCCATACAATAACAAGAGCGATGTCTGGGCCCTAGGTTGTATATTGTATGAGCTAACGACACTCACCCACGCCTTTGACGGGAGCAACATGAAGGCCCTCGTGCAGAAAATCCTCAAGGGTGTCTATCCACCCATCCACACTAGCTACTCTGCTAACTTGTCGAAGCTTATTTCGACCATGCTCCAGATTGACCCCCAGCTACGTCCGAATGTTAGTCAAATCATCTCCCTTCCTTTCATTCGCGACTCGCTTTCGAGTTTGCAGCGTGCGGTAGAGGTGGCGCACCACGACAAGCGGTTGTGCCCCCCGTCAGAGGGGAGAGTTGAGCGGGTGCGCACCCCACAGCGCGACGCAGTGGCGCGTGTCGAGGAGCGCCGAAAAGAGGAGCAGGCGAAGGCGATGAAACTTGCAAAGGAACGACAGCTGCTGCGGATGCAGATGGACCAGCGGCAGCGTGAGAATGAAGAGCGGCTGCGGCAGATACAGGAGCAGAAGCGTCAAGCGGAAATTGAGCAGAACGCACGGAAGAAGGAGTTGGAGGCACGCGCGCGCGAGCAGAGACGGGTGGTGGAACGGCGTGCCAAGGCTCAGGCCCTTCTGCAGAAGCAGCGGGAAGAAGAATGGGAACGCAATATGCGGGAGCAGGCGGAGGCGTTCAAACGCAAACAACGAGAAGAAGAGCGCCTTGCCCGCGAGAAGGCGGAACAAGATGCCCTTCGCGAAAGGCTCTTCAGCAACAACAACAACAATAACAATCTCAATTGTGAGAAGCGATCAGAGCAACAACCTCTGTCGGCTGCTGCTGCTGCTGAGCTGTATCGTGACATGCGGCGACAGGCGGCGCTAAACAAGCAGCGCATGATGGAGGACATGAAGTTGCAGCCGGAGCGCGTCGAGCCCGCTCTCGTGTTGGAGCCGCGACGGCGAACATCAGGGGTGCGAGGATCACCACCCGCGCAACGTCCACAACGCGTCAACTCGCTGGGAAAGATGACTGCAGAAGAGGCGGAGGAGGCGCGACGACAGGCCTTCTGGCAGATGCGGCGCGAGGCGGAGGAAAACAAACGACGTGCGCTTGGCCTCGATGCCGCACCTGACGTCATTTCCCCGAAGCGTTCGTCGCTGCAACAACAACAACAACAACAACAACAGCAACAACAGACGCAGCCGCCGCCACCGAAGCAGCAGACACAGCAGACCAAACAGCAACAGAAACAATCACAGCTGCAACAGAAACCGGAGGAGGTCTCAAGGGAGGCAAGCTCAGTTGTCTACGCGCAGCGGTCTCCACCGAATGGGGCATTCACGACAGCGCCACCCGCGGCAAATGTAGATAGGGGACGCAGCTGCAACGCAGTGAACGGTGATTCCGTGGCCGCTGACGAGAGTGGTGAGGGACGGAAACGCGAAGCAGAACTGAATGCGCTACAGACTGCCATTGACGCCGCACTGACGCAGGGTGACAAGCGTGCCGCTGAGGAAGACTTTAATGACGAGGCGTTCCCTGACACGGACCTGACGAAGTTCATGGTGGATGGGCAGACGCTTGTGCTGCCAAATGTGCAGGCGAGCGACCCGCTGATGCACCGCATCGAGTCGCTGCGCCTGTTCCTCGAGGGGAAGTTAGGGGAGGTCGCGCTGATGGCGTCGTACCGCCAGATGAATAACATCGCCGCGGAGGATGATGAGGCGATGCAACGCGTGGCTGAGATGCTCCCAGAGGAGCATCAAAAGTACATACCGGTAATTGCGCAATTGATTGTATGTGAGGATGCATTTAATCGCCAGTTGTTGCAATGACATCTGGTGAGGTCTCTTCCTTCTTTTTTTCATTTTGTTGTGGTGAACCCATCCGTACTATGGCTCCGCTTCAATTCTCTGTGGCTCCATCATCATCATCATTCTAACCACCACAAGTATGTGTATGTTTTTGTGCTGTGACCGTGCTGGGGGAAAGGGACATGCGGCCTTGCATGTGCATGCTTGTTAACGCACTTTTTTTGTGTGTGTGTATGTGTGTGTATGTGTATGTGTATGCGTCTGCCGTAGTGCCTGGGAGACTAAGGTGGCCAAGCAGCAAGGGTGTGTTTGTGTGTGAGAGAGAGGGGGGGAGAGAGGATGGTGGTATGACGGAATGGGAGCAGAAGGACAAGAAATGGCTTTACTGTTTCAGTTTGATGGATCTCTTCAAGCATGTGTGCGTGCGTGCTCATTCTTATTGTCCCGCCTCTGAGGGAATCTCTTCGCTGCTTGACTCGCACTTGGGTGTGTGCCGGACACAAACACCCAGATCAATACACACACACACATATATATATATATATATATATGTGCACGCAGGAAAAGTGTTCGTGTTTTCTTGGCCGCCTACTCCTCTTTTCTTTTTATTCCTTTGTTGTTTGGTGGTTCATGTTGGTGCTGTTGCTGCAGCGCACAATAGAGTTGCGCAATTTTGTTCCCCCTTCCCCTGGTGTTCTGCCGTGACCCTCGCGCTGGCCTGCTGCCATGCCGTTCAGCTTACGTCTAAGCACACATGCTCCATTTTCCTTCTCTCTAATATTTCTCGTGTGCTGCGCGGTGAAAGAGAGGCACAGAGTGTGCGGCCGAAGTAATGCATGAAATAACGTGCTGCTGTGATGCTGGGGCGATGTGCCCGTTTCTCCTCGTCCCCCACATGCCGATTGCTTTTTCTTTTTGCTTCTTTCTTACTCTCTTTCTCCCCTCCCTTCGCTTTGCCACACCGCCGCTGTACACACACACAGACACACACTACACGGAAATAGTAGTAGTAGTAGTAGTAGTAGTGCTGGTAGGGACGAAGTGCGTAGTGTCACTGAGCTGCACGTTGGGATGCACCGTGGCGTTACGCTCCTCCACTCGAGGTATAACGTCGCCGTTGTCGGCGGCGGTCTTGCCGGTTGCCTCATTGCTGGCCGCCTCGGCATGGAGAACGTCAGTACCGTCGTACTTGAGGAGGGCGCCGACATTCGCGAGAAGCCGCGCTGGCACCGCGACATTCCGTGCAGCCTCCTTGCCCACCGCCACGCCCGCCGAAACTACGAGAGCGCCAAGAATGTTACGGCGCCGCAAAAGACACATCGCGACGGCGCTGCGCCGGTGCCGGTGATGATCCCCACGCCGTGCGTGCTTGGTGGCGGCGGCGTGATGGGCGGCCGCTCGTGGAACCTCGGCGACCAGGAAGACTGGACCGCTTCCGCGTGGAGCTTCCGCGACGAGCTGCTGCCGCGCGTGCAGAAGCTGGAGAACTTGGAGTTCTCGGCGCCGCACCGCGGACGACGCGGCAAGTTCTTCATCTCCCGCTCGCAGGCACTCTCGCCGTTCTTCAAGACATTCTGCGAGGCCATGTCGAAGGACACCGCACTGACCAGTGAGTTCAACAAGAAGGAGTACCGCGTGCGGACGGGGTGTGGCAGAGCGGAGGCTTTCATCGATCAGCGGTCTGGCAAGGCGAACACGACTCTGCAGAGTTATCTGTTGGAGACCATCGCTCTCAAGCGGCCTTTGCATGTGACCTGCAATGCGCACGTATTCGGCATCAGCGCCGTGGAGGGTGACAAGACAACCGCTGCCGGTGTCTCGTACACCACTGCGGACGGCCGCACAGAACACATAGAGGCGGATGCCGTCATCCTGTGCGCCGGTGGCATTGGAACGCCGCGACTGCTCGCCTCCTCGCAGGGAACACTCTCCATCGACCCGGCAGTTGGCAGCAACTTCTGGGACACGCCACAGGTCAAGATGCAATTCCGCACCCGCATGCCCCTCAGCCACAACTGCTTCATGGACCCGTTGGTGCAATTGTGGCTTGGGCTGAACGTCAGGTACGGCAAGCCTCCCCTCGCGTTGTGCTCCGCCTACGACGACATGATTTGCTACTGGTCTAGCACCGGTCAGGAGTACCCCGATGTCAAGTTTATCTTCCAGCCATTTACGATGAACAACGACGGTTCGAGGCCGGATGGTGTGGCACACGGTGTGCAAATCATTGCCCAGCTGGTGCGTCCGAAAAGCCGTGGCTGCATCAAGGCTGACGGGACAATTGACCCGCAGTACTTGGCCCACCCTGATGACGAGCAGGCTCTCCGCAAGGCTGTGGCACGTGTGACGGAGCTAAGCAAGATGCAACCCTTCTCGAATGTCTTTGTTGAGATGGTTGGCGAACACTTTGAGTCGGCGGGAATCTACGGTGGGGCTACGTCACCCGTGCTAGATCCCGCCACATTCTTGGTGAAGAACACCAGCAATGTGTACGCATGCGATGAGAGCATTCTCCCCTCCCCTCTGCTGGGCGACTCGCTGCCGTACATGCTGGCCTTGGCGGAGAAGTGCGCCGACGAGTTCCTGCATAAGCCTGACCTTCACCACAAGAGGGAGGCTGCTGCTGCGGGGGAGCAATCCAAGGCACGGATCATTTACTAACGCGCACACATTATCGGGAGCGGCTTAACGACAACAAGAAAAAAAAGAAGAAAATATCTTCCCTACAACGACGAAGCAATAGCGGCTTTCTTTAGCCCCAATTTTTTTTTTCGTTTTGACATTTGTGTGTGTGTGTGTGTGTGCTCCCATGCATGTGGTGGTCGCTTTTTTTCTTTTTTTGCGAAGAGGGTATTCTGTTGGTGGCGATTTGATGCCGCGCTCATGGACCCGTCGCGGCTCTGCGTGACTGCGGGCAGGTGCGAATGTGCCGCTGCGTCTCTCTCTGTCTCTCTGTCTCTCACACCGTGTGCCCGCGCATCTGCGCCTCCTTTCCCCTTTTGGTTTGCTTGCTTGTATTCGTATGCGTGGTGAAATAAAACAAAAAAAAAGAAGAGTTTTCTTGTGGTGCCAGCGGCTTCAAGTGGCTGTTTCGTTATCTTTCGGCGTGGAGAGAAGGAAAGCGCTAAGCGGGATCGGCCAGGAACACAAGAAGCGAGAAACGAGAATAGTAGTATAGGCGTGCCGTAGCGAAAAAGGAAAGGAAAGAGTGGAGACAAGTGATATATATATATACCCATCTACATCTATATATACCTTGCCTCTTTGTATCTTTCGTGTTTGTGAGGTCGTGTCTCGATGCCAGAGGGGAATTCCGCGTCGTCATCGTCGTCGAACGGTATGCTACCGGCGCCGTCCAACAGCAGCAACCACGAGCTGAAGCCCACCACACCCAGTGGCGGCCGCAAGCAGTTCACCATTCCCAAACTGGACGAAAAACAGCTAGAGATGAAGTTGACGGATGCCAATGGCACGAACAGCACGTTTGTTGTGGCGGAAGGCGTGAACAGCGCTCCGACGGAGGGAGTCTCTGCACCGCTCAATTCAAACGCCCCAGCGTTTGTGTTTGGTGCAGGGGGTGCGTACAGCAACGCCAATGTGATTGCCGCCGATAGTCCCTCCAACGCCGCATACCTGGCGCTCCTTCAGCAACAAAGCCTGCAGTATCAGTTGCAGCATGCCACCGCCGCCGATCAGGAGCTTTTCGCCACGCACAACCTTCTGCAGCAGTGCCCCCGTGCTGTGCTACTGATGGTGCTCTCTTCCATCATTGATGAGAACCCTACACTGTGCCCTTGCATACGGCAGCGCTGCGAAAAGGCCTCTCTTGTGATTTCCCAGCATCAGCAAGCTGCAGCCGCTGGGCGCTTTACGNCCTTGCATACGGCAGCGCTGCGAAAAGGCCTCTCTTGTGATTTCCCAGCATCAGCAAGCTGCAGCCGCTGGGCGCTTTACGTCTCATGCTGCTGGTGGCGCGCAGTGGACGCCTCACGCCACCGCGAGCAACTATGAAAGCCCGCGCGCCGCTGCATATACGGGAAATGCATCGCCACACGCCACTAGTACGCGCAAGGGGCGAGGTAATAAATTGCGGGAGGAGGGCATCTGCAGTGTACACAACAGCGTGCGGTCCATGAACCACCTACAGCTTAACAAGCAAACGGGGATGTACGAGTGCGTGCACGGTTTCCACTGCCTCGAGGACGGCGGGTCAGCAGCGGTAACACCGAGCAAGTTCAACCGCGCCAGTTCAACGAGCGCCGCTAACAACAACGGCACCGGCGCCGGTAGCCCCATCGCGGGGCCGCATTGTCAGTTAAGAGCGTCGCCTGCGCATGTGAGGCCGATGAGGTGTGTGAGCGAAAGCACCGCCGCCACCACCACTACCAACAACAACAACAACAATGTCGCCAGCAGCAGCGGCAGCACCAACAACAACAAGTTGGGCTCGGCCGAGTTGGGCCACGGCAACAGCGACGACGAGGTGGCTGCGCAGAACGGAGGGGGACCGCCCGCAAGGCAAAACGCGTCGGCTGCCGACCCCCAAATGGACGAGTTGAAAAACATCTTGCAGACCGTGCGTGAGATGGCGGAAAGGGAGGAAAACTAAAGCAATTAATGCGAGCGTGCCAATGAATGTGAACGATCAATGTGATAAGATAGCCGATGTGAGCGCTTACTGCTGACTTATTGTTTGTTCCTGCGCCTGCGTACTCCTGCCGCAGGCCCACACGCACACACAAACACGAAAAAAAAAAAAACACGCATGCGCGGGTTGCGGCGGCGG
>NW_008825872.1:8864-20729 GCF_000691245.1 Trypanosoma grayi | reverse complement strand
GAGAGAGAGAGAGAGAGAGAGCAGAAAGACAAAAAAAGAAAAACAGAAAAAAACTTTTGTGCCTTCTTTTTTTGTTTGTTTGTTTTTTTACGTTTTTGTTCTTGCTTTCTTTGCCTTCTTGGTCCCTGTTCGGTTCTCCGGTCACTCCCCCTCTCGCCCCCACCCCCCTCCCTCAGTATGGCACTCGTGTATGCCGCGCGGCGTGTTGTGGGTACGGCGACTGGAACGCGTGCGGGCCCAGCGGCAGCAGCAGCAGCAGCAATGACAGGGGGCAGCAGGCAGCAGCCAGAGATACGCGGGAAGACGCCCATGCAACGAGGCTGTGGCCCAGCGAAGGCAGCGGCGGAAGGAACGGTGAGGACGATTGATGATGGGGATGCGGGAGCCAAGAAGTAACAGAATAGAATACCCCCTCTGACACAAACGGTGTTTATCTTCTCTCCTTCTTGCGAGGTCCTACACTCCTTGTTTCCTCATTATCAACTCGCTCATCTTTTATTCCCCTTTACTATGTCTCTCTCTGCGTGCGTGCGTGTGTGTGTGTGTCTGGGTGGGTGGGCGGAGGGGAGGGTGTCTTGAGCGCGAGAAAACCCGGGGACGCATCAAGCTGGGACTCATTGAATCATCGAACGAATGGCGACTGCCAGCGTGACGTGTGAGACGAGGAACTTGCCATTTCTTCTTCATTTTCTTGTATTTTGGAGAGGGGGAATGCAGTGTGTTGTTTGCTCTCACACTAACGGCGTCACGCTCACAGAATATATCTCTGAACACTTGCGTCGGTTTGTCTGCGTGTGTGTGTGTGTGGCCGCTGTTTCGCTTCTCGTCGGTGTGGCTGCGGCGGCGGCGCCCCCGCCCATTAGATGTGCCGCTTTGCTCTTTTTTTCTTTTGTTTTTTCGTTCTCTCTCTCTCTCTCTCTCTCTATATATATATATATATGGGGTTGCTTTGCTGTATGCTGGTGTTGTGTCTGTGGGCAGTGCGAAGAAGGAGAAGCCAAGCAATCGCATAGAAGCAGCAGCGACTGCAACTGCAAGAGCCAGGAGGAGAAGGAAGCCGATGTCTGTGCTGCCGCCTGCGATGCGTGTGCCTGCGACACCCGTTGTGGAGTCTGTCGATATCCGCGCCCTCT
Source organism: Trypanosoma grayi (assembly GCF_000691245.1). Classification (NCBI taxonomy): domain Eukaryota; phylum Euglenozoa; class Kinetoplastea; order Trypanosomatida; family Trypanosomatidae; genus Trypanosoma; species Trypanosoma grayi. Next base: position 19,596 of record NW_008825872.1, on the reverse strand, counting down.
ACGACGTCGAGCACGCGACGCTGCTGGGCAAAGGCGGGTTCTCGCAGGTCGTCGCGGTGCTGCACCGCCCCAGCGGTACGATGCGTGCGCTCAAGGTGCTGAAGAAGGAGGTGCTGACGGGCAAGGTGGCGGCGATGGTCGTGCACGAGCGCGAGATCCTGCGGCGCACGTCACACCCGAACGTCATCACGCTGCATGAGTCCATCACGACACCGCACCACATTTACTTCGCGCTCGAGCTGATGAACGTGGATCTGTTCGAGCTGATTGTGCGTAACAGGCGCATCCCCGAGGGGGTGGCGCGGCGCATCATGCACCAGCTGCTGTGCGCCGTGAGCTACCTGCACTCGCAGTGCATTGTGCACCGTGACATCAAGCCGGAGAACATCCTGCTCAGGATCACCGAGACGCGCAGCAGCAAGGGCCAGGAGCAGAACAACGGGTGTGAGGCTGAGGCCGCGAGTACCGACGCGGGCGTCAACAATAACAGCGTCAGCAGCAGCAGTAATAACGGTGCGGCTGCGGAGAGCGACTGGGAGGCGACGCACAAGATTGAGGTGAAGCTTGCCGACTTCGGTCTCGCAAAGCTCGTGCAGGAGTGGGACGTACAGTCCACGCCGTGTGGCACATCCTTCTACATCGCGCCGGAGGTGATCCGTGGCATCGAGGCGCAGGGCGCGAAGCCGCTCTGCACGACGCAACAGCTCGTCAAGAGCGTCGACGTGTGGTCGGCGGGCATTGTACTCTTCGTGATGCTGTCTGGGCGGCCGCCGTTCCACGGCCAGGTGAAGACGAGCGAGGAGCGGCGGCAGCTGCTGCACTGCATCGACCACGGCGTGCTCTTCAACGCCAGACACGGCTGGGACACCGTCAGCGACGAGGCGAAGGACCTCATCGCAAGGATGCTGGAGCAGAACAGCTCCAAGCGGCTCACAGCACTACAGGCGCTGCAGCACCCGTTCTTCACGAATCACGGGTTCGCGCCGCCGGGGCCAGCAGTCGTGAGGCCCGTCACATCTCCGCCCCCGCAGCCTCAACAGCAGCAGCAGCAGCAGGTGTCGAAGGAAGCGCCGCCCGCGGGTACGCAGATGAGTGCGGATCAGGCCAACGCCGGCTGGAAGAGTGCGGCGGTGCCCAACGAGGAGGTGACGAAGAAGCGCCGCAACTTCCGGAATATGTTTGGTATCCGGAAACAGAGCAAGCGCCACGGCGGCAAGTCGACGACGCCGACGACGGAGGAGACGATGCCGACGGACGGGGCGCAGCAGCAGCCCATCGGCGAGTACGATGACGGCGGTGCTGACGAAGACGAGGAGCAACTGCGCATTATGCAGGAGGAGATCGACGCGATTCAGCAGGACATCATCGCGACCGGTGACGCGGACGGCGACAAGACGAGTTACACGCAGACGATGCCAGTGAAGGTGGCGCCGCGCTTTGCACGCCCGGCGGTGATGAACGCCAAGGCGAAGGTCGGCCCGGCTGCCCTCAAGAAGTGAGCGAGCGAGCGAGGGGTTGGTGGTGGCGGTGGTGGTGGGAGTGAATAAAGAGAAAATCGGGTGAAGGAGTAAAGGGGGTGGTTCTAAACAGAAACGAAGAAGGGGGGGGGGAGACGGGGTATGAAGTTGCGATATCTGCATGGTTTAGTTGCGAAAGGTTTCACTTTTTTTTCCTGTCTGTCTGTCTGTGTGTCTGTGTCTATGTGTGTGTGTGTGTGTGTGTGTGGTTACTGTTCTTGCTATATATTCTTCGGCACGTGCATATTACTGCCCTGGTTGGCGGCGGGGTACACGGCCCCAACACCGGTGCCCTCCTCCAAACCCGAGGGGCGCGTCATCTTATATGTTTTCCCCCTCAAGGGGAACAAATAGAGGATGAAGCGATTTTCGTCATATAAGCCCCCGTTATGAGTCGTACCGTTCGGATCGGTGGTGTGGGTGGGTCTGATGCTTACGCCATCTCTGTATGCCGCTCCTGGTTCTTTTTGCTTATCGCTTTCCCCTTCACACACACCCATTCTCTCTTTTTTGTTGTTGTTGTTGGTCTCCTGATGGGGCTCAATTGGTGTGGGCGTCTCCTCTCAGGCAAGAGGCCACCGTAAAGAGCAGGAAGCGGCAGCACGGCATTGGTGTGGATCGGTAGTGGGCGCACGGCTGTTATCTAGTTGAGAGAGAGAGAGAGAGGGAGGGGAGAGAGGCAGCATCATGCCTGCAGAGAAGCACAAGTCCCACTACCAGCAGCAGCAGCAGCAGCAGTGGGGTGGCAGAGGTGGGCGGTCGCCCCATCGCCGGAGTTACCGCGACAACGGCCTTGCCGACGATGATGGTGGCAGCGGGGACAGAGATGGGCGCCACCACCGCGGCCCACACCGCAGAATCGACTACCACGGTGGCAGGAGTAGCAACGGCGCGGTTGGCAGGCACTATAATCGCCATGGCTGGCGCCGCGAGGGAAGCCGTGATCGTCGTGACGCGCACATGCGCCGGCGGCACGAAGACGGCTACAGCAGTGATGGCAACGCGAGTGTGTCTGACCACGATGGTGCCCCCGGTGGCAGCTACAACAATAACAACAATGACGACAGCAGCCGTGAGGGTCGTCGTCACCGTCACAAACGACAACGCCGTGAGTCGTCGCATTGCCGCCGACGTCATCGCTCCTCGTCCCTTTCTTCTTCGGAACGACACTCGCGTCCTCGGAGGGAGCCCCGGCATAAACGCGAGACGCACCAACAACAACAACAACAACAAGAAGAACAACAACAACACCAGAAGCAGCGACAACTGCTGTCCGCGCTGGACCAGCAGCTCGAGGCGTACCGGTGTCATCGCCGCGGCAGCAAGGGCGATGGCACGAACGACGTGTCACAGCAGAGGCCGTCGTTGTTGTCGCATGGCAATGCCGCCGCCTCCCTCTTGCCCTCCAGCCGCGTGGTGCTGTACGGCGTCGACTTGAGCGTGCAACCGTGCCACTTGAATTCCATGCTGGAGCAGCTCGTGGGGCGGCGGCCGTTGAGTGTCTTCCGCCCTGCTGAGGAGCTGCGGCAGACCCTCCGCGACAACGCCGCAGCCCGTGCGGAAAATATGCCGGAGTCGATGTCCACCGCGCCTGCTTCGGGAACTGCGGCCGAAGGTTGTCTCCACTTGAGGCTCCACGACGTTGGTGGGGCCGGTGGCGTGGTGGTGTTGGAGCTGCCGCAAGACGGCGGCGTGGAGGCGGCGGTGGCGGTGCTGGACGGGGCGTGTATCAACGGGCAGCGCATCACAGCGGTGGTGGGCGGTTGAAGGATAACGGCGCGGGTGGCGACGTTCTGCGCGTGTGAGAATGAGAGAGAGAGAGAGAGTTGTTGTTGTTGTTGTCTGATACAACCCCTTGTCCTCGCTTGTGCTTGATCTTGTTGTTGTTGTTGTTGTTGTTTCTCACTGTTGCTATTAGGAAAGGCGGAGCGAGTGGGCGAAGACCGTTGGCTGCGCCGCTGCGGTGTGTGTGTGTGTGTGTGTGTGCCCCCGTGTCGCCCTCTCTCGCTTTAACTGTGCGCAGGCATAGCATCATAGAGCATTAGAAGTAGTCTGGGAGCTGCTGCAAATCCAGAAGGGGTCTCTCCCTCGCTCTCCCACTGTCTGTCGGTGTGTGTGGGAGCCATGTTGTACAATGACGTCATGCACCCCATCAACCTCGCACGGCTGCTGTATGATGTACTCGCGGTCACTGTGCGCTCCTTCAGCCCTGAGACACTCGTCCGCAAGCGTGTGAAGAGGTCTTCGCGTGGGTCAGAGGTGGAGCAGCAACCGCACCACCGGGGCCGCTCACATCATCGCTCGAGTCGCCCAAGCAGCCGCACGGCGTCGGCCAACACGAGTCTCAACGCGTCGGCGTTGGTGAGCGGGGAGTTGCCGCCGCAAGTGCCACACCGCCACCGCAGCAGCAGTGGGGGCAGCCGACGCAGCAACCGCGAGAAGCGGAGCAACAAGGAGGGTGCGAAGAGTTGGAAGGACTGGCGCTCCTTTGACGTGACAAAGCAGGCGGTACTACTGCTACACGTCCTGCGTTCCACCCCTGTTATGCTGCTGCATTTTTTGTGTCAACTAAAGACGGATGCGGTGACGCTGCCGCTGCTGCGTTTTCGCGATCTCAGCGGCACTGCGAAGCGTCTTGTGTGCCTCAACGAGGCGGCATTGTTTGCGCCGGACTTTGTGCTCGCCTTTGTGGTGACGCGCGTGCTGCTTAGTGTGGGTAAGCACTACCTGATGGAGCGCGCCTTTCTGGAGACGAACCTGGTGGTGCGCAGCCTGCGCAGCCGCCGCACGTGGCGCAACGTCTCTGCGTGGGCCATGACGCTCACCTCGCACACCGTGACGGACCCCGTGGCGTTTAGTGTGCTGACGCCAGTGCTGCTGAACCGCGTGCGGGACTTGTCGCCGGTGACGGGGCCGCTGCGCTACACGCCGGCGGGCGTGTGCCGCGGCGTTGCTGTTGGCTTCGCAGGCGTGGTGCTGGAGATGCTTGTTGTGCCGCTCGCGTCACAGATGTGCCAGCGGGCGGTGGTGCGCATTGTGGACGGCACGGAGTACGTGCTGCTGCGCCGCTACGCGCGACGCGCCTTGCTGCATGGCGCCGGCAGCACCACCAATAGCCGCAACGTCAGTGAGATGGGCGACCATGAAGACCACAACATCGACGACGACAACGGCGATGGGCGGGACCCGAATAGCAGCCGCCTGTCGGCGCACAGCCACCGCAGCACGGTGCCCGCGCGCGGCGACAACGACACCAGCAACATCAGCACCAGCAGCAAGGCGGAGAGGGCGCTGCAGAAGCACGGCAGCCGCACGGCGACTGCTGGTGCAGCAGCAACAGCAAAAACAAAAATGTCAGAAGAAGACAGGGAACGCCGCCGCCGCCGCGCAGAAAAGCAGGAGGCGGAGCGGGCGGCAGAGGCAGAGCACCGGCTTATTATGCGTGCCCTCATGTACCGTGTGGCGGCCGCTCTCATCGCACAGTGCCTCGTGCAGCACCCGCTGACGGTGCTGGCTCACATGCTGTACAGCCGCGCGGTGCTGCACGCCACTGGACTCCTTGAGGAGTACGACGACGCCCCTGCGGTGCCGCTCACGTGGCGCCTGTTCCTGCAGCTCCTCCGGCGCAGCAGCGATGCGGGGGTGAAGCAGAGCAGCGGCGTGCCGGCGGTTGAGGTGCTGCGCAGCATTGGCGCCTTCATTGGGCACGAGGTGAGTATGGTTGGCAGCAGCATCCGCGGCTGCTCCGCACAGGACGCCGCCATACGTGAGCTCGTGCAGCGCGCGGAGCAGAACCGCAGCAGCAGCAGCAGCAGCAGCAGCAGCGACAACAACATGGATGTGGGTGGCTTTGGGAGCCGGGCCTCCGCGTTAGAGAGTGCGGAGCTCATGGTGCGTAGCACCGCGTCGCTCTCGCCACTCTTCTGGGCGATGCACTTCACCGCGATCGATAAGCTGCTCGGCTTCTATATGGCGGTGTGGGTGCGGCTGCGTAGGGAGTGAGCGCTTGAGCAGGAGAATGAGAAGGAGTGAGAGCACGACGGTCCCCGCGGGGGGCCCCCCTTTGCATTCCCGCAGGAGACCACCACCAATAGAAATGAAAGAGAGAAGCACAAATATCCCCTGCGGCAACAGCGGCAGCAGGAGGAAGAAGCGGCGTCGTGTGCTAGACATCACCGACGCACGCAGGCATGCAATTGCGCGCGTGCAATGCATTATTGATGGCATCACTGCTATTATTATTGCTACTACCACCATCGCCGCCTTGTGGCACATGTCGATATCCTCTTTTGTTCTTGTTCTTCTTCGGTTCCTCTGTTGGTTCGCCCGGCGTGTACGCACCGAAGCACGCTCCTTCGGTATAGGGAAGGGAAAGGCTGTGAAATGCCCAAGCGGGATCTCTTCGCAAGCTCCTCCTCCGAGGACGAGGACGACGGGGGCGAGCTGGCGCGGCAGATGGCAACAGCAGCAGCACGCGAGCAGCGCCGCGACCCACACGCGTACGCCCCGTTCGCTGGCTTGCGGAAGAAGGAAAAGACACTCGCCGCTGCTGCTGCTGCTGCTGTTGCTGCACGCGAAGAGGCCCTAACAAGCAGCAGCAGTGACGATGAGGAGGAGACGATTACCTCGCAGAAGGCTGAGGCGAAGGTGGCTTTCACGGGTAAGAAGAAGGCGGGCGGCAAGAAGAGCAGGGAAGAGGAGGTGGAGGAGGAGAAGAAGAACGAGGATAAGGATGGTATTCACATCAACAAGCAGTACGCTGCCAAGTACGAGGAGGTAAAGCGGCGCAAGGAGCTGCAGCTGCTCACGCAGAAGTACGGTGGCCGCATCCGCCACGACAGCGATGAGGACGAGGAGGACGAGGAAGACGATGAGGCACTGCTGCTGACGGAGAGCAAAGAACTATCCTTCGCCAAGGCGTTCCTTGCCATCCGTCAGGCCGCCAAGAAGAAGCGGCAGCAGGAGGAGGTGAGCACGTCAGCACCACCAACGACCAAGGGCGGCGGGGACGCCAAGAAGAGCGACAGCAACGACGGTGATCCGCTGGGGGCGCCGTCCGCCTTCTTCCCGCCGCCAGAGGAGCAGGAGCGGGAGAACGCGGAGGTCTTCATGCGGGCCGTGGAGATGAAGCGACAGCAGCGCAAGAAGTTTACCCTCGCGGATGAGTACTCCCGCGGCGTCATCACTGGAGTGGAGGGCAGCATTAACGACGACGGTGACGGTCAGGCCCCGCAGGGAAACCGCCGCATTCAGCCGCAGTCCGCGAAGGAGCGCCGACTGCGCGACTCCTTTCTTCAGAGCGTCGCGGAGAGCACCGAGACATTTGACGTGCAGCCCGCCGCCGGCACCTCCAATCAACAACAAGGTGGGTCGAGTGCAGCGCTGAGTGAGGCGAAGCGGTTGTTGGTGGGCGCCTTCTCTATTCGCAACGCGGAGACCACCGCTAATGCTCCTGAGGCAGATGCGGATGAGGCGGACCCCGACGAGGCTTTCCTCCGCGACTTCTTTGTGGAGGAGTTGTGGAAGCCGGAGAACGCCAAGAAGCGCAAGGCGAAGCAGAAGTCGTCCAAGACGACGGAAGCCCAGGAGTCTGGCGATGAGGGCAGCAATAGCGGCAGCGGCAACGGCGATGGCGAGGATGCGGAAGGGGACAACTACGCGGCGCTGGCGGAGCTGGCGCAGGCGGAGGCGGATGAGCGCTTCTACGCTGACGCCGAGGTGTGGGAGCGCGAGTTCCAGGATCGCGCGTACCGCCACCAGGAGGAGGCGGCCGATCATGTGCAGTCCTTCCCGCGTGCCATTGGCGAGCATGCGGAGGGGCTGCTGCGCAAGAGCGCCACGTCGTCGCGGAAGGAAGCACGGCTGCGGCGGCTGCAGCGCATGGAGGAGCTACGGGCGCAGCAGGTGGCGGAGCTGCGGCGGCTGAAGACGTTGAAGCGGCAGGAGATCGAGGCGCAGCGTTCCCTCATCGCCTCTGTCGCCGGCATCACAAAGAGCAGCAACAGCAGCAAGAAGAAGAAGAAGGGGAATAAGATGACGGCGGAGGCGGAAGAGGATGCGGAGGTGGCGCGGCTGCAGGCGCTGTGGAGTGAGAAGGACCTCGAGGAGGACTACGACCCGCAGAAGTTCGACAAGAAGATGGCGGAGCTCTTCGATGACGCCTACTACAATGAGAAGAACGTGGATGAGGAGGAAATGGCCTTCTTCGAAGACGAAGAGGATGCTGGTGAGGAGGACGGTGCGAAGAGCGAAGGGGGCGAGGAAGAGGAAGAGGACGTCCCTGCGTTGTACACGGCTGGCTCGCTAGAGGAGGCCAGGGCAATGACAGCCGCCAGCAAGAACAGAGAGGTGAAGAAGAATGAGCTGTCGGGAAAGAAGCAGCCGCAGCAAGAGGGCCATCACGTGGGGGGCGACGTCTTCAACGACGACGCGCTGGCGCTGCTGTACCCGTCGGCTGCGATACGGGCGGCGGAGTCCGCCTCCTTCGAGGGCCGCCGCGAGCAGCTGGAGCACATGATCCAGCAGCAGCAGCAAAGGAAGGACGGCGATGGCGACAACAGCGGCACGCTGGAGCAGCTGCAGGCGGAGCTGGCGCAGAAGGAGCAGGAGTACTGGCAGCTGCACCACGACTCCACGCTGGGCGGCGGGACGCTCAAGACGCGCTTCAAGTACCGCGAGGTTGCGCCGGAGGACTTCACGCTCTCCGTTGAGGAGATCCTCTCGCGCGACGACCGCCAGCTCAACATGCTTGTGCCGATGAGCTGCTACGCCGCCTACCTCGGCACGGAGGCGAACCGGCGCGACCGTATGAAGACACAGCGGCGGCGGCAGCAGGGCTTCCGCGAGGTGGAGCCGACGCGCAGCTCGCGCCGCTACGGCGACGTCTCCAAGACGGCGCTAGTGGACACTGGCATGACGGAGGAGGAAGGGCGCAAGTGGGCGGAGCAGGTGCACGGGGGTCTCCGCCGCCTCCGCGAGGCTGTCGGCGGCGACGAAGATGACAACAACAACAACGACGTGGAGGCCGCTGCTGCAGCGTCACGCGATGAGGAGCAACAGCGTGGCGTGCCGTACAAGAAGAGGCCACGCCATGAAGGGGACGGGAGGGGCGGGCTGCAGCACCGTGGCGAGCACCAGCAGCAGCGGTACGAGCGCGGTGGCATGCGCGGAAGGGGGCGTGGCGGCAGTCGTGGAAGAGGGCGAGGTTGACGGGTGGTGTTATATTGGGGAAGAGGGCTTCATCTGGTGGGGGTCTCGTTAAGCGAAAACAGGTGAGGTGGAAGTTAACAAGTGCTTGTAATGATATGAGACGTATAAGGAGGATTGAGTCTGTGTGTCCATTGCGTGCGGTGGCAATTGCCAGTGTCACTGAGGTGTGGGGCACACGGAATTTTCCCGCTACCATGTCCTTTTTTTATTCTTTTCGTTTTGTGTCTCTCTGTGTGCGTGTGTGTGTGTGTGTGTGTGTCTTCTTTGCGCTTTCCAATTGTTGCATGAACGCATCGCCAGCGGCAGCGATACAGCAGTGCGTAGAGCAGAGAAAATTTAGAGGAGAGAGGTGCGGCGCGCCATCCCGCACGATGAGCAAAACGGGCCGCCGCTCTGCGAGTGGCGACGACAGCGATGATGCGCTGGAGCGTGTCGCCCTGACCGTCACGCGACGCAGCTGGGCGGCACGACGTGAGGAGGCGCCGAAGCCCACTGCGGCTGGCGTCCATAACAGCAGCACCAGCAGCAGCAGTGACACACAGGCGGTCGGCGGTCTCACGGCAACCACTCTGACATCCACACCGCTGCACAGCACCGCGGTGTGTGCCACACCCTTGACATCTGACAGCCAAACGCAGCAGCAGCGGAAGCGGCAGAGCCGAGAGGTGTCTATTGACCTTGTGTGGGGCGAGGAGGGGGCGGAGCATGATGTGACGCCGTCAACCGTTCTGACGCGTGCGCCGCGTCCAATGAGTTGGGGCGATGCGTCATCGCCGGCGGCTGTGCGTCGGCGCCTTTCCCTCCACGAGGTCGGCCGCAGAAGCGGCACTGTCGCCACCACAGTGGCAGTAGGGGCGACACAGCAGACGCCCTCGCCGATGGCTGCACGTGTGTCGATTCCGGTGGTGACGCCGACGCCTGCGAGTCATATGCGGCCGTTTTTGCTGCAGCCGACCGATCCGCCGACGGAGTCACGCGGGTTGTCCGTGCGGCCGGGCTACACGCTGCCGAGCCCCAGCACACCGCTGTGGGCCGCATTGGAGGAGGAGGTGGGTGAGGCGGACGGAAGCTTGCATGAAAACAATGACGACGATGTGGCGCGGCTGTCGCTGGCACGTCGGCCCTTGTCCTTTGCGCAGCACGCACCGCCGGTGGTGTTGTCCGCCACGGACACCGTGGAGGTCGCACCGTCGTTGACCCCACACAGCCAGCGGCGACTGGAGCTGTCGCAGCGTCAGATGAAGGCGGACGCGTGGGCGGAGCAGACACGACGGTTCTTCGATTTGATTGACCAGCGGCCGCTTCTGACTGTGACGGTGGACGAGGCACACTAATAAGAGAGTCATTTGCGCCAACGCCACCAGAAACAGCAGCAGCAGCAGCAGCAGCGCTGGCTATTGCACAGAGGGGAGGGGCGATAGATGACGAAAAAGAGAGTCAGATGATAACAATGGGGAGGGTGTGATGCGTGTGTGTGTGAGAGAGAGAGAAGGGGGGGAGGTCTGCGATGGACACAGGCGGCAGGGAGATTTGCTGCTTCACTTCNGCAGCAGCAGCAGCGCTGGCTATTGCACAGAGGGGAGGGGCGATAGATGACGAAAAAGAGAGTCAGATGATAACAATGGGGAGGGTGTGATGCGTGTGTGTGTGAGAGAGAGAAGGGGGGGAGGTCTGCGATGGACACAGGCGGCAGGGAGATTTGCTGCTTCACTTCCTCGTCCTCCTCCTCCTCCGCTTCACGCGCCCCTGACTGAGGTGCATAGAATATTCTCATTAAGAGAAGCAGCAGCATACAGGCACGGAGAATAGATAGGGGGAGGGAGGTGTGCGCACCAGGCGGAGGATGCGCTACGAATACAGAATCAGTGACCAAATAAAAAAAGGCAGGTGAATATGCATATACGTATTACATACACTACTACATATGGGCGTATTTGTGTTCAAGTTCGTTAGCCACAGTCCTCGCCGGCTACCACGTCTGAGAGAAATTTGTGTGTATGTGTGTG
>NW_008825872.1:0-8694 GCF_000691245.1 Trypanosoma grayi | reverse complement strand
CCCCCCCCCCTGTGCACTCCTTTACCGCGTGCACATAGAGAGGTAGGATCGGTGTTGCCTCGGTAGTGGCATAACACCACACGATAGGGGACGTAGTAAACGCATCAGCGCTCCCTTCCCTCCTCCTCCTCCTCTTTTTTTCTTCCTCACACTACAAGACTGTGTGTGTGTGTGAAAGAGAGAGAGAGAAGAAAGAGAACAGAGAGAGAGTTGGGGGCGGTGTCACATTGGGACGTGTGGCAGGAGAGCGTGAGGTACAAAGCGTCTGGAATGAGTCGTCTGTCCGCTTCTGTGACGCTGCTGCTTCTAGCGCTGCTGCTTTTGTCGTCGCCGTTATCCGCAGCTGTGGTGAACGCGGATGCCGCGGATGAGAAGTCGCGCTACGACCACCTCCAGATGCTCACGGTGGCGGACCTGAAGCAGATGCTGCACGAAAAGCGGCAGCCATTCCTCCACCTGCGCACAAAGAATGAGCTCATCAACGCCCTGGTGGAGGTTGAGAAGAAGGAGGAGCTCATCAACTCCATCCAGCAGGGGGACTCGATGAAGCAGCGGAAGCCCCATGTACTCCGCGTGGAGTACTGCTCCGGCTGAGGCTACCGGCGGCACTACGAGGAGGTTGTGGATCAACTCCTTCGCAGTCTGCCGCCACAACAACAGCAGCAGCCCCTTATCCAGTTTGTGCCGATGGTGTACTTCGTCGGCCCACTGCGCGAGGGACTTGCCTCGCTGCTCTCCACGTGCTTCACCGCCGCACTGGTTTTGGGCATTGGGGCGCCGTACATGCCCGGCCTGCTTCCCGCCACCGTCATTGCGTGGGCGGAGCGGCGACGCACGATGATCATTGCACTTGGCTTCCTCATGAACCTCGTCGCGACGAACCTCCGCCAGTCAGGCGCCTTCGAGGTGTACCTTGACGACACACGCATTCACTCCAAGCTTGAGACGGGCACGGTGCCAACAGCAGCAGCGCTCGCGCGACAGATTCTGGAGCGTATCGCCGCAGCGCAGCAGTAACGCGCAGGAGTCCAGGAGCGGCGCCGACGCCTATCTGTGTGTGTGTGTGTGTGTAGATGGTGGTGGTGGTGGGGCGCACTGGAGGTTTGAGGTGGGCAGCGGGACGGAAACAGGGGAACGTAGCGACTCCTGTGGTCTCCTCTCCTTCTTTATGCTGCTCGTCTCGTGAAAAATGTTGCCTCATGGTAACCACACAAAGAGAAACCCACAGGAGCAAATCGCTCTTGCTCATTGTGGTTGTCTGAGGGGCGTTTGTGAAGAAGTTACTGTGGCCCATTTTGATCTCCCTCCATCTCTCCTTTGCAATCCCTCGCAGGTCCACGTAGGCTTTGTGTGCCTCTCTGTCAAAAAAATCCTCCCGGCACTTGATCCACATAAGTGTCTGTGCGTGCGTGTTGCTCCTTGTGTTTTCTTATTCCATGACGAGGTGGCGGGTCAAACCCGGCTGTGGTGCCGCCCTTCTGAATTTATTCTCATGCCTCATCACCACTATTGCCCACTATTGTGTTCGCACTCTTGCCGGCAGCGGTACTCTGATGCTGCTTCTGGTGGTGGTGGTGGTGGTGGTGGTGGTGGTGGTGGTGTCGAGGAGCACACGTCTGGCACGCCAAAAGGGGAGGGTAGCGGTGAAAACAGAGCGCCTGAATACGTGAAGAGTGAAGTAGAATGGAGGGATGGGAGAGAGAGAGAGAAATGGGGAATGGGAAGAGCGACTGGAGGAAAGCGAGTGGGAAAGTGTTGTAGAGCCGTGGTAGGACAGAAAGTAGGGGTGGCAGGAGCGACAAGCAGGTAGTGGAGGGCACGTCTGTAGAAGATGTCGCACTCCCTGCAACTGTTTGCAGTCCGCCTTCTACTGACTGAATATAACTTTCTCTTTTTTTTCTTTTTTTGTGTGTCTTTCCTTCGTCGCGTGATTATATTACGTGTGGTGGTTCATTTTAACCTTTTTTTTTGCTGCTTGCATTCCCACTACCTAGGAGGGGGGTGTGGGTGCCCATGTCTCTCTCTCTCTCCCTGTATGTATGTATGTATGTATGGGTGTGTCTTACATAATGAGGGCGTTCCCTTCTGTTCCTTGTCTTCTCCCTACTCAACTGGCACCGCTATTTCGTGTGCAGCGGCGTAAGAAGTAGTAAAAGTTCTTGCAAAGTTACACTCATTGAAAAGAAACCAAAACACTTACACAGGCAAGCGCGTAGGTAAAGGGGGGAGTTTAAATAGAAACGGTAAGGAAGTGTGTCCGTAACATATAAACCCGTGACCTATAACGCGTAGTTTGTCACGCTTTCAGTAGCTCGTAAGAGATGGGAGACCCAACGCGATTGCTATTCGGTTCGGTACCGCTTCAGTACCGCCAGGCAACATATTTCCTCGCTGTATGCAGTGTTGTTTGCCTCCTGATCGCCCTCTACCGTGCCTACAGCATCCGCCTACTCTCTGTTCATCTTTATGGCAGGGTTATCCACGAGTTTGACCCCTGGTTCAATTACCGTGCCACGGAGTACCTCAGCGAGCACGGCTGGCGGGCCTTCTTTCAGTGGTACGACTACATGAGCTGGTACCCGCTTGGGCGGCCAGTCGGCACTACAATATACCCCGGCCTGCAGATCACCAGTGTTGCCCTCCACCGGGCACTGGCCATGGTGGGAGTGGACATGTCGCTGAACGACGTCTGTGTCTTTGTGCCGGCGTGGTTTGGCGCGGTGGCGACATTGCTGACGGCAATGCTGGCATACGAGTCCTCCAGGTCTCTCACAGCGGCTGCCGTGACGGCGTACTTCTTTTCCATCATTCCCGCCCACCTGATGCGTTCCATGGCCGGGGAGTACGACAATGAGTGTATCGCGATGACGGCGATGGTGCTGACCTTCTACATGTGGGTGCGCTCACTGCGCGGGCCGGGGTCGTGGCCCATCGGCCTGCTCACAGGTCTTGCGTACGGCTACATGGTGTCGACATGGGGCGGATATATTTTCGTCCTAAACATGGTCGCCTTCCATGCTGCGGTGTGTGTGTTCGTGGACTGGGCGCGTGGGATCTATGACACCAACCTCCTCAAGGCGTACTCGCTCTTCTTCATCGTGGGCACGGCAATTGCTACGTGTGTACCACCGGTGGGGTGGACGCCGTTCAAGTCGCTGGAGCAGCTGATGGCGCTGGTGGTGTTTTTCTTCATGTGGGCGCTGCACTTCTCCGAGACTCTGCGGCGGCGCGCGGATGTGGAAATCCGCTCCTCCAAGGCGCTGCAGATTCGGGCGCGAGTGTTCATGGGGACACTCAGCGTCCTCGTGGTTGTGGCGGCGCTGCTGGCGCCGACGGGCTACTTTGGTCCCCTCTCCTCTCGTGTCCGTGCGCTGTTCGTGCAGCACACCCGCACCGGCAACCCCCTCGTCGACTCTGTCGCGGAGCATCAGCCAACCTCGGCCAATTCCTTCTGGACCTACCTTCATGTCTGCCTGCCGGGTTGGATGCTTGGCTTTATTGTTATTGCACTCTCCTGCGCCGTGCAGTGCAGTGCCGCGAAAACATTCCTCTTGGTCTACTCCGTAGTCGCCTACTATTTCTCAACAAAGATGAGTCGGCTGCTGTTGCTCACTGCGCCAGTGGCTGTGTCGGCGACCGGTGTCTTGGTGGGCTTCCTGTTGGACTTTTCGCTTGAGTTGCTTTTTCAGCCCTTGGAAGAGAATGGTGCGGCGAAAAAGACGCCGGCGAAGCAGCGGCAAAAGAACTCAACGCAAGGATCCACATCAAAGGAGCAGGAGCATCCTGTTGTTACGCATTGGAAGAAGGTATCTCGTCGTCACCCGCTTTTGACTGTCGCCGTTGTTGGCGTTGTGCTTGCCTTTGGGGTGCATTCAATCGCCACCTCGGGTTTCAGCGAGAGGTGCAGAGGCTTCGCGGAAGCCGTATCAAGTCCACAAATCATGTTTCGCGCGAGGCTTAACAACGGAAAGATCATTATGGTGGACGACTACTACGTTGGATACCAATGGCTGCGCAACAACACGCCGGCGGATGCCCGCATACTTGCCTGGTGGGACTATGGCTACCAGATCACTGGAATCGGCAACCGCACCACGCTCGCTGACGGCAACACGTGGAACCACGAGCACATCGCCACCATTGGGAAGATGCTTGCCTCACCTGTTGTTGAGGCGCACTCGCTCATTCGGCATCTTGCCGACTACGTTCTTATCTGGAGCGGTCAGCAAGGGGATGACCTGATGAAGTCACCGCACATGGCTCGAATTGGCAACAGTGTGTACCGTGACATCTGCCCCGAGGAGGATCCACTGTGCTCAAACTTTGGGTTCTTTAGCGGCGACACAAGGCAGCCAACACCGATGATGCGCCGCTCGTTGCTCTACAATCTACACGCCTCTGGAGATATCCCTGGGGTGCAAATCAATGAAAAGCTGTTTAAGCTAGCCTATGTGTCACGTTATGGTCTCGTGAAGATTTACAAGGTGATGAATGTGAGTGCGGAGAGCAAGGCGTGGGTGGCGGACCCGAGGAATCGCAAGTGCAACCCACCAGGGTCATGGCTCTGTGCTGGGCAGTACCCGCCAGCGAAGGAAATACAGGCCCTGTTGTCGAAGCGCATAGACTACGGCCAGCTGGAGGACTTCAACCGCGGCAAGCGGGACGATGCGTACTATCGCGCCTACATGCGCCGGATCCGCAACGAGGGGTGAGGAGATATGGATGTGTGCGTGATTTGTGTGGCGATGCGGGTAGAACACTACTGTCTGGGCATTTTTTTTTTTTTTATAATTATGGATAAAAAATAGTTATGTAAAAGGGACGAAGGATTTTTGACTCTTTAGAGATTTTTTTTGAGTGTTGGGCGAAGAATACACATTAACGGATCTGAAGCACACGAAGAAACGAAAAAAAAAACGGAGTGCAAGAGAGACTCAAGATCAATAGAGGAGAATTGCACGCCCGTAGCAGGAGGGAAAGCTCTCCTCCATCAGGATATGCAGGTTCGTGACCTTGTTGAGAAAGGCTTCCTTACTTGCTGGAGTGTTTCCCCCTACAACTCCTACCGTCGTCTAGGGTCATGATCTCTTTTCTCTTTTGTATTTTTTTTTCGTCTTGGGGGGGGGGGGGGGGGNGGGGGGTATCTTCTTCCTTCTCCGTCTAAGTTATTCTCTTGTTGGACGTGTAGTAGTAATTCGGCCGTGTGTCCTCCTGACTCGCTCTGGTGCATGCACACACGCCGCCTTTGTGAAATGTGGCAGCGGTTCTGCGTGCGGCCTGTCATGGTGGATGTACACCAACTAGCATTGTCGTCGCGCCGCACCATTGTGCTGCGCCACACGAA
This sequence comes from Trypanosoma grayi, assembly GCF_000691245.1. Lineage (NCBI taxonomy): Eukaryota > Euglenozoa > Kinetoplastea > Trypanosomatida > Trypanosomatidae > Trypanosoma > Trypanosoma grayi. Next base: position 3,350 of record NW_008825872.1, on the reverse strand, counting down.
TGTCCTGTTATCGAATGGTGGAGCGGGGCGGCATCAGCAGCAGCAGGGTGTCGAGGAAGGTCAGCTCGCGGACGAGGCGAATGCGACGTGGGATGAAGCGCGACTCATGACGACACATCTGCAGGAGTCGGGTGGCCGCACGTCTCCCACGCCGTGCAGCGAGCGACACAACGGCTCAAACGATAGGGATTGGACAGAGCCGGCGTTAGAGGACCTGGACCGCTCCATCCCGCAGGTGGACTGCGCCTTCATTGCCGACCTCATCCGCGCCCGCAACAAGCGACGCAAGGAGTTCCTTGAAAAGAAGGCGCAAGTGAAGGCCAAGGTCGAGGCGCTAAGTAAACAGCAGGCGGTCTCGGTGATGGAGTCGGCGAAGTTCCCTATTATTGGCCCTGCTGGTATGGGGCGGGGCGGGGCGGTAGCCCCGGTGCACAGCGGAGAGGACGGTGATGATATTGCTGTTGCCGTCTCACCTGAAGTTGTCGCGCAGCTTTCGGATGACGAGCGTGACGCACTGCTGGCGTCACGTCCGGAGTACGATGATGGTTTTGTTCTGCTTGACTGCCGCACAGTGAATGAGGTGACATCATGGGGCATGATAGAAGGCGCCAAGGTACTTCCCGCTCATGAAATGTTTGACGGTTTTCACCTCACGCCAGAGGAGTTTGAAGTGGAGTTCGGCTTTGCGAAACCGCGGCCAGAGCAGAAGATCATTTGTTATTGTCAGTACGGGCCCCGTGCGCTCATGGCGGCGCAGATACTGAGTTGGATGGGCTATGTGAATGTCCTGCACTTCCGTGACGGATATTATGAGTGGGGAAAGCAATACAACCTGCTGCTTCGACGGTGGATGCTGCACGACAAGGAGTCCGGCAATGAGGTGAAGCGGCAGGTAGCGTTTCAAGCCGGACTCGAGCTCCAGCGTGAGATTGCGCCTGAGTTCAACGAGCTGCCGATGAAGGAGGCTGCCCGCTACAAGATCGGTACCACACGCAGTCGTGGAAAAATGCTTGTTGGCGAGGGTGTGCGTGAGGCGGCGTACAAGCAGGTGGCGGAGCTCGTTACTGGTATGGAGCCGCCGCTGCTTCCGGGTGTGTTGGACGACGCCGACCGTGCGGGAAGCAGCAGCCGGGCGGTGGGCATGCGTGAGGAGCACCTGCAGCGTTTCCTGCAGGAGACCACAGGCATGGACGCGCGCAACGAGGACACGCGCCCGCCGATGGGGCTGGCGGAGGCGCAGGAGAAAGTAATGGACGCCTTCACGCGGCGTGACGGCGGCAGCCACCCGCGCCAACGGTAAGTCACACTTCTTCACATCACAACAAAAGGTGCACATATATGCAGAGATATGCCCTTACTACGTCATTCGCTCTGTCACTATCGATCTATATATATATATATATATATATATTTGGATCTTGTGTGTTTGTTCCGTGTCGTCGTTGTTGTTGGCGTTGCTCGTGCTGCTGACGCTGCGGAGGGAGGGCGTGTGTGTTTCTTGGTATGTGCCTGCATCCGTGTGTGTGTGTGTGCGTGTGTGGGTGTGTCACGTGATTGCCGGTTGCCTCGCTTCTTTTCTCTTCGCGTGTTGGTTTTCGCGTCTTAACGTACTCGTCACATGGCGCCCGGGAGCAAAGAAAACACCGCCAAAACTATCCCACTCGCAAGCGTACTATAGCAAAGGAGATCGCAAGAGAAGAGAGTAGTCGGTTTCATTTTTTTTTTTGGGTTATTTCAAGGAAGGAGGCAAAAGGAACAAGTGAAATTTGTATAAACGACCGAGAAGACAAAGGGGCAGCAGGGAATCGACGCGCAGCACCCTCATCTTTCCTCCGCATTTCTGTGACTGTGACTCTTCTTCGCGCACCTGCCGCCCGTGGACTCACACTGCTCTACAGAAGCACCGAAGCCAGTGAAGAAGGAAAAACGGAAAAGCCACACCCGCCTTACCAAACTCCAGCCTCTGCAAACACACAGACAGGAAAGCTGCAAGAGACTTTTTGAGGCCAGATTGTGTCTGCATTAGCAACAGCAAAAGAACTCTTCTACCACCAGAAGCACCTACGTACATACAAACAAACAAACAAACAAACGAACAACGAAAAATGACTGACAGTCGATCATCTGCTTCCGTGGTAGCAGTTGATGCGGAGAAGGCCGCCCGCGAGCGTGACGCCGCAGCGCGCGCGCTGCTCCAAGACGGTCCGCTGCAGTCTCGCATGCAGTACATGTCATCTGGCCTTGAGCTCACTGTGCCGTACACGTTGAAGGTCGTCACCGACGCTGAGTCGTTTGACCGCGCAAAGGCGTTGGCGGACGAAGTGTTGCGCTCCGCGTGGCAACTCGCCGACACCCTGCTGAATAACTTCAACCCCAAGAGTGAGGTCTCACTGATCGGCAGGCTGCCGGTGGGGCAGAAGCACGTGATGTCGGGCCCGCTCAAGCGCGTCATGGGGTGCTGCCTGCGCGTCTACCACTCGTCTGGCGGCAGTTTCGACCCGGCCATCGGCCCACTGCTCGATGTGCTGCGGAGCGCCGTGGCGGAGCGTGATTCGACCGTGCCGGAGCAGCTAGACGGCCTCAAGCGCGCGTGCACGTTGCCCAACAGCTTCCACATCGACCTGGAAACGGGCACGATTGCGCGCAAACACGAGCACGCTCGCTTGGACCTTGGCGGCGTCAGCAAGGGCTACATCGTCGACTACGTAGTGGAGAAGCTCAACGCGGCGGGATTTGAGAATGTCTTCTTTGACTGGGGTGGCGACTGCCGCGGGAGTGGCACCAACGCCCGGCAGTCACCGTGGGTGGTTGGCATCATCCGCCCACCATCACTTGAGCAGCTGCTCGACCCGCCGCGGGACCCTCCGTTCATTCGTGTCATTTCACTCGACAACGAGGCGCTTGCCACGAGCGGTGACTACGAGAACTTAACGGAGGGAGCCAACAAGAAACTATACGCCTCCATCTATGACTGGAAGACCAAGTCGCTGCTGACGCCCTCGCAGAATGAACTCGCGCAAGTGTCAGTAAAGTGCTACAGTGCCATGTACGCCGATGCGTTGGCGACGGCAAGTCTCGTGAAACGTGACACAGTGAAGGTGCGGTATATGCTGGACGGCTGGCGTTACGTGCGTGACACCGTCATCGACTACACCGCCTACACACGTGAAGATGAACGCGTCGCGCGCATGTTTGAAATTGCCACAGAGAACTGTGAAATGCGGAAGAAGCGTATCGCCGGATGCCTCCCAGCCCGTGTCATTGTTGTGGGTGGCGGTCTCGCCGGTCAGTCCGCCGCGATTGAGGCAGCGAACTGCGGTGCACAAGTCATCCTGCTCGAAAAGGAGGCG
>NW_008825871.1:0-20846 GCF_000691245.1 Trypanosoma grayi | reverse complement strand
ACCACCACAACAACAACGGTAGTTAGACAAGATTCATCAGCGGCAATGCGAATGTGGCTCGGATCGGCGGAGGCAGCTGTTGCGCGCCCTCCTCATCCAGACAGCGCTGTATCATCCGCTCCACCGCAACGCGCAGCCCAGAGAGATTCACTACAAAGGCAGCAGCCACGTCATAGAGTGTCTGGTACGTGTCGAGGAGGAGGCGGAAGATGGGCTGCTCCTCCAGTACGCGGAATCCCATGTATAACGTCGCCGCTATCTTCGGGTACAGCATCAACAGCATTGGCCGGACGTGTTGTGCATAATGCGGCACCACATACGGATGCCCTCCGCACCGCTCCGCGTGCTGCAGACGGTGCTCGCACTCCAACCGCCACAAGTGCTGCGCCGCCACGTCCACGTAGCGCTGGTGATATGACTCGCGGAGCCTGAATCCCTCCGGTTCCGCCGTGTACGGTTGCACCTCCACGTCAAGCAGCGAGGAGTCCTCATGTTTGTCGGGAACATTTATGTGTAGTGGGGAACCGCTTGTGAAGTCTGATCTTCTTGCTGAGCATGGCACTTCTTCACTTGCTGCATCGGTGGCATTCGACATGGAGGAGCGCATCTGCTGCTGGCTAATCTTTGCAGACAAGGCTGGTGTACTCATGTCCACCTCCACCTGCCGCGGTGTTCGCTGCAGCTCATCTAGCTCCCACTTTCGCCGCGCCACGCGGTGATACATCTCCCGCATCTCTTGCTCCGGGAAAGGGAAATCGACGCACTCATTCCCGTTTTTCACGAATTCCTCAATTGTCATGCGGCAGCTCTTTGCGCTTTCATTGTGAAGGCTGGCATGCAGGAAAAGAAGTACCCCCGCCATGGCGTTGGCGTCCTTCGTAGTGATGGAACGTGGGTTCTGCTTCCCGTACGCCTCGCCGAAGCGCTCCTGTACGACGCCCCACACCTGCGCTTCGAAGGTGGGCCGGTCCCACGACATGAACTCACACGTTGTGTCCCGCAGCGCAATGTCAATTGGAACCCCTTCGTAGGAGAACAGCTGAAGGTACTCCTTCAAGATGCGGTCACAGTCTGGGTCCTTCAGCACCCGCTCAAATATCATACACAACGCCGAGCGCTCGACGCCAGAGTAGGTTTTTAAAAACCTCGCAAAGGCGGTCCAACTCGCCGCCTCGTCTGTGCTTGGAATGTAGCCGCGCTGCCTGAGTAATTCCATCCCTTCACGCCAGCGTCCCTTGTTGATGATCTGCAATGCCTCCTGTGCGATGCGTTTGTTCTGCAGGAGGCAGTGAATGTGTTTCCAATGGTAGCCAACATTTCGATTCTTCCCCCACATCGACTGGGTATCCTCACCCTCATCACTCAATGAGTCGGTGCTTGCGTCCCCCGAGAGCAACTCAGAAGTGTCGCTCTCCTGTTCCTTGTCATCGGAGCCCCAGTTGTCGAGATACACTTCATGCCACCGGTCCGCTGCATGACTGCCGTTGACAGGCTGCGTGAGCGCCCGGCCGGCCGTCTCGCGCGCCTGCCGCTGCATATACCCCCGCGGGTCCTCAGCAACCCATCGCAGCATTGACTCCACCAGGCTGTGCATCGCGCTCGCACACTCGCTACGCAGCAGCTGCTGCTGGTCCAACGAGATCCAATCTGGCTCAAAGAAGTCTGAAAAGATCATCCCCACAACGAAGTCCACCATCAGCTCCAGCATGCCGCCGTACTTCGCCCCTGCATCAAAGGTGGGATTGCAATCGTAGTTGATGAAAAACGAAACACATAGGTGCGGAACGCGAAAGAGTTCACGAACCATACCAAGTACTGCGTACTTCTGAGAGAAACTCGAGAACTTGGATTGGGCTAGCGGGAACAGCATGATGGCGAGGAGTGCGTGTAGCTCTCTAGCAAGGTGGTAGTGGCACTTTCGCAGAAGCAAAGTGAGGACGCGCACACTAGTGGCAAAGAAACAGGCAGGCACGACAGTCGAAACATTTCGAGCAATGCAGCGGAGGATATCGTACTTGGTCGCTGCAAGTACCAGCGAAAGCCACGTCGCACAGCGGTGTTCTACATCACAGTTCGCTACAGGAAGCTCGAGGAACACCGCCTCTACCATCTCCAGTGCGAGTTGCCGCGCTCGCACCTCTGGGTTTGCCTCACTGGTAGATCCTGACCCGCTACACGCCCTCGACGCAAGTTTACATGTGTGGCGAATAAGCAGCAGCAGGTCCTTCATGGCGTCAGGGAAGCGGCTTCCTCCACGCAGCGTCGATACTGCACTTGCCACAATACTATCATCAAGACTGCCGCGGAGGTATTCAAATGGGCGGAGTGAGCCACTTGAAATCAATGTATCCTCAACAGCAGGCGTCATAGATTCTTCTTTGAACTCATTGCTTTTCAACCGATCGGCCCGATTCTCCGGTTCCAGTGATGTGGTAAAACCCTCAATGACAATCTTTGTGTAGGGGGCATCGGGCTCCACGTCATGCATGTAGTCATCTAAAACTGTGTTAGAGGCAAATATGCTGGACTCCGACTCCTGTAGAGCAGCCTCCACAAAATTCCGCGTCACGCGGAGGACGCAGAGGAGGAACAGATCCCGGCTAATAGCCCGAGCGCCTTCATGAGAACTTTGAAGTGTTATCTGGGAGCATATCTGCACACAACGTGTGACGCATTTTCCTGTAAATGAAGAAAACCCATCATCGCTCACAATATCGTGCAAAATCTCCACACACTTCAGGTACATGACGGGTTCAGACGCGTGCCTGAGGAAGTCGCCCATGGCACAGAACAAGGCCTCGCCACACAGAAGTGCTTTCTTGTTGTTCTGAGACTGATAAAGAATGATGGCCGTGTTGTATGGGATAAAAGATCCCTGAATCAACTGCTGCAGCACTGGCAACACCGCTTCCACCACACGACTCTTCTTCACATAGAAGGCGCTTAAGACAGCGGATATGATGGGTGCAGTGGCAAGCCTAGCTCGCCCATCATGCATCGTACGCATCCACTCTTCTACTGTCCCCAGAGCCTGCTGGACAACATCTCTGAATTCTGGATCGATTAGCAAGCTGTTACCACCCTCAGTACGCTTAACCAGTCGGAAAAGGGAGGCAAGTGCCTCAAGGGATCTCTCCGATCTCATGACTCTCCTCTCTAGCGTGGTGGAATGGGCAATGTTATTCGTTCCTCTCCTACTCCCTATTCCACACTGCAAGTATGTGAGGAGAGATGAAAGGAAGCAGACAATTCGTGGACGACACTTCACAACGTGAATGGAGTACCAGTGCCCTCCCCAGCGTCCACGTGCACCTAATCAATATATAGATATGAGCTTGGTATAGCACATGATTTTTTTTCGCGAACGTGATCGGCCAACCAAATGACCCACAACCCTGTAACAAGCACGCATACAATAATCGTGTACTTCTAATGTCTCGAGAGAGCGCCGTACTTCCTCAGCAACTCCATTGTCTTTGCCCACACCTCTTCTTCAAAAGAACCGTCGTGTTGGAACGAGGTTGGCTCAGTCTCGCCCAGGCCCGATGGTGTCATTGGCAGCTGCGTGGAGGAAGGCGCTGCTGTTGCTGCTGCTGCTGCTGCTGTCGTTGTTGCTGGTGGATGGTGCTTAGCATAGAAGGATGGTGTAGCGAAACTCTGATTGAGTCCGACCGGCTCTTTTCTGGTTGAGCAAAGTGACAGCACGTTCGTCATGAAATGCGGTTCATCCAGCACAATCTCTTTCACTGCTTGCGTCTGCACTCCTTTCGTCGTGCGCCCGCTCGTGCGCTGCATCTCCGCCCGCCGAATCTTATCGAGCTGCTGCCCCAACTCCGCAATACGCGCGTCGCGCTGCCGGACGATTTCCTCCGCGCGCCGCACAACGGCCTCCTCAAAGTCCGAGTTGCGGCGCTGGAGGCTCGCCTTGAGGCGCAGACACGTTGCGGCGTGGTCGGAGCGCTCCTCCTCCAGCTGCGTGCGCAGCGCCGCCGCCTCCTCGCGGCTGGAAACAAGCAGCGCACCGCACTCCTCCAGCGCCCGCGTGTGAATCGTGGATTTCAGCGCATCACCGTCAGTAGCAGCAGCAACGTGGAAAGTGTGCAGCTGGTCACGCAGAGCGCGGATCTCCGTCTCGTAGCGTTGTGCCATGCGCAGACGCTGATGCTCGCTGACACGCACCTCCTCGCGCAGATCGCGGCGTATCGCCTCACGCTCCTCGTGTAGGTAGCGTACCTCCCCGGTGCAGTGGCGCACGTACTCCACCACCACTGACGCGAGGTGGCGGGCGAGTGCCGCAATGCCGCGCTGCACGGACTGCCGCACAACTGCCGGCACGTCGTCGCTGGCTTCGACGCGCAGCAGGTCATGCAGCACCGCATCCGATGCCGCGTCCACCAAGGGGGTGCACTTCTCCATCATTACAGTGGCGATGCCAGTAGCCGCGGCATCATCATTATTTTCAGTGATGGCATCCTCTGTTGCCGTCGCCACTAAACCACCACTGTCGCTGCTGTCAGCGGTTGGCGCACGTCCCGTTAGAGTCGTCATCGCCGCTGGCAGCATGGACAGGTCAACGCCTTCCAGCGCAATGGTTTCGCGGAGCTTTGACAGGGCCAGCCTCGCTGTCTCCGCCTCATGCTTGTATTTGAGGATTTCCGCCTCTGTCTGATTGCGATGCGCCTGCACAAGGGCATCCACCTGCGCAAGCACATCATTCATGTAGTGTTCCCTCTCCTCTGGAGAGGCGAACGCCCCAGAAGCAATGTGTGAATCCGAAAGAACGGACTGATTATTCGTACGATTTTCACCACCGATAGCATCAACCAACTGTTGATGAGCACTAAGCTGAATGTGCTGCTGTTGAAGTTCTTCCTGAAGCCCAATGACTTCTTGGCGAAGCTCACGATTCTGCTCCTCCATATCTATAATGTACTTTGTCATCTCCTTTGGCAGTCGCGTCATGAGGAGAGGCTGCTCCGCCGCCTTCCCCGTCTTATTGAGAGCCGCGTCACTGTTTACTGAGTGAACATGATGGTCAGCAGACGTCACGTCATCGTCACCTGAACTCTGGTGCGTCAGTGAACGCATGCGGCGGTATGTCGATAATTTATCCAGCGGACCGGGCCGCCGCAGCGGCTGGCCACACCCTTCAATGGCATTGGAACTTGTTAATCGTCTGCGATTGTCCGCGTCGCCGCCGTCGTGCTGTTGTTTGGCTCGCTCGTACTCGACCAGGCACCCAGGCTGGCGCAGCGGCAGCCGTGGGGCGGGGTCTGTCGCCGGCGACGGCTCACGCGTGTGGGTAACGAGCGGTGGTGGCATGACGAATGATTGACACCCGTCAGCAAACTCGCAAGCAGCAGCAGCTGATACGAACGGACGCAACGGCAGTCCTAATGTGGCGAACCGGCAATAATAAAGACCAAGCGAGAGGGGGAGGGAAATAAGAAGCATGGTGATGTGAGAATATCATGGAATCATACATGATACCCATTGCTGACACCACACACGGGTGGCCCAGTATTAATGCACGACGAGAAAGGGGGAAGAAGAACAAGTTGCAAGGTGGGAAAAAGGGGGAAACGTAATACAGCCCAAAAAAAAAGGGATACGGAACGCGCCATATCACTTCACCACACAGGTATACACCCACACAAGCATAGGAGATCCATTACTATCATCACCACCACCACCACCCAGCACACATACCGTCGTTAAAGAGAGGGGAATGGTGGAGTGCACAGACATGTGCATTACACCATACAATATTGCTTTTTTTTTTTGCGCACCCATGTCAGTAACGTCGGATGTTCGTTTCCCACCAATAACTAAAAACGCCTAGAGACACCCTCGATTTTACCAGTAAACCCAAAAATATTGCAGCGTCCCGAACCCAGTCAAGACCAAGTTCGCCAAGGACGAAATCTTATAGAAGATCTACACACCATATCTTTTTGATCAACTCACCACCACCAACACTGCCCGATCGCATCTCCACTCGGCTCTCACATCACTGCGCAGCACTTCGCTGTTGATTCCTTCGTAGATTTCAACTCCGTTTTGGAGTCTACCGGCGCTATTCTGGTATATCCAGTATCCTCTGGCAGCACTTTGCTTTCACCTTTTCTGGCAGAAGGGGCAAGAGAGACATGATTTGCGCCACTCATACGAGACGCCTTTACGGTGTCAATGAAAACGGGTTGTGTACCTACTTTTCCTCCCTGCTGTGATGAGATTGACATCCGCTTTGGAGTGCTACTAAGACCGATCTTGGCTGTCACTGGTAGGTACTTGCTGACGTCCAGACTACTAGACGCTTCAGTGAGCGGCCGAGGAACTGGTCCTACAGAGGCAGTACTTGTCGCATAAATAGCAACTGGTGTCTCTGTTTCACTTGGTCGGGTAGCTGTATTCTCACTCGGCAGAATCAGTCGTGGGGCGGAGGATACACTCACGCCAAGGGCGGCTACCTTGCTGGCACCGCTGTCGGGCTGCCCACCTTCGGACCCAGCCAGAGAAGCTGGAGGAGTGGATGCGGCGGCAACATCACTTCTGCTTCCAACAGAATGGGGCTTTGTCTTTTTGGTGGCTGTTGCGGCATGCGGAGGGGGTAGAACAGCTGTCTGCACCGCAGATGGGCGTTGCGTCATCTGTTTAGGCCTTCCACCTGCTATAGCTCCTGTGCTTGGCCGCTGTCGATTTAGGATATTTGCCTGACGCGCTCCAACTCGTGCATCACGTTCCCTTCGCAGCCCCATCTCTGTACACTTCGAAGGACGGAGCCTCTTACATGTCTTCGTCCAAGAGCCTACGGTGCTAGTATTGTCGCATGACAACAGAGATGGTCGCGCGACTGGAACAGCTGAACGATTACTCTGATGATTGTTTGGACTTGAGAAATCATATTGCCGCCTTGGCCGTGTCCGACGGCGCTGCGTTGATAACGTATTAGATACTGATGTCAAAGGAATACAGAATGACTCCTTCGGAGTCGCAAAGCTTGAACAGTGCGACATGCTCTCCGCACCCACCGGTGCCTCTGACTGCAGCGATCTCCAGTACTCCTCACTCCAGTAATCCTGATCGCTCGTTCCGTTTACACCGCGCTGCAACTCCTCCGCAATGGCCTCAAGTCCCTCTCGTTCTGGTGCTCGTAGGTAGCCGACCACGGTGGTGGAAGAGCACTCACGGAAGTTCCCCTTATGTGGGCCCGCCTCGACGGAGAGAGTAATAGTCGGCAGCCGGCTGTGTGACTCCACAAGCTGCGCACCAGGAATCGCGCCGGCCGCCCTCAGTGCTACCACAGATGGTGGTTGGTAGATGACCTGGGGCTCCGACAAGCGGAAGCCGTGGAGGTACGGCACCGCGGTGAAGAGATTGCACTCCAGCCCCATCTCCAGTGAGTCCACGGTGGGGTAGTAGCTTGTGTCATTATTGCGATCTGTCATATGCGAAGCGTGCCGTTCATGCGCTGTTTCTTGGTCCACAGGAAGATGGATCCCTGTGAAACCTCAGTTGCCCGGAAGAAAAAACTCTTTCCCGGTTGTCCGTGACTTCTCGATGTTCCTTTTGCGTGGATATGCGCGTGCGTGCGTCTGATGTGGCTCTTTTTTTATTTTGTTGTTCCACCACTAAAGAGCTCCCCTACTTTTCCTCTTTGTCACTGGGTATTTATTCCTTTGACTTTTTTTGGTCACTCTGTTTAAGTGTATCGTTGCCTTCCCCTCTCGTTGTTGTTGTTGTTGTTGTTTTTTTGTGCTTTTGAGAGGCCAACGTGGCGTATGCCGTCTGCCAGCCCCCAATATATATATATATATATATATTTCTTGGATGTATGTATCGATGTGTTGATCCTGGCTTTCCGCACCCCAATGGTGAGGCAGTAACGGCATTATTAACACAGGAGAGTTACAATAAAATAAGGGAAACAAGCGCGAAGGATTCTCTTAATATTTCAGACAGAAAGCATGAGAAAAGGGGACACACACCCACACACACACAGACTCCAAGAACCGCATAGCAAGATGCTTGTATAATACGCCGAAACTCTTACGATTACACACCGGCCGTGAGAGAAACGTGGCGGGGAAGAGATGTATCTCTATGGCGCAGGGACCACACGACCTGCTCGTTGCCCCCACACCCTTTTTTTTGTTGTGTGTGTATGTGTGTCAATGTGTTTGATTTAGCCTTCGAGAATTTCCCGTCCTCTTTCCGCCTTTTCTTCCCCCTTTCATTCACACTACAACGCGTCGCAGAACAAGGCACATCACTTTCTTGCTCTGTCGTGATACTCACAGGGACGTTTCCGCCCACATTGTTTCTTGCTGCGCTTAAGAATTGCCTCGCAGTAGAGCGGCTCACGCTCCACCGAGGCGGCCGCGACCGTCAATGCAACGCTGCGGAGCGGCCCAGTCTGCAGTGACGCATCCAACGTTCCAACACTCTCCTCGCCACGTCGAACTGACGGCGACAGCTCCGGTTGTTGTTGCTTTTGGTGTTGTAGTGATGGTTGTGTAGCAGCGGTGCTACCATCGCGTCCCGAGGTGCCGCGTGTTTTGTCGCGCGTGATTCCCAGCGACGCTGCGGGAGTTGGGGTGTATGGGAGCACACTCACCTCGCGCGGGTGGCTGCCAGACATCGCGTCATGCGGCCGCTCGTCGTGGCGACGCGCACAGATGCGGGCGGTGGTCCGTGCGACTGCCTCCTCCAACTCTTCCTCCTCGTTCTGCAGGGGGCAGCTGGGTGTCGTGAGCTGCTGCTGCTGCTGCTGCTGGAGCGGCAGCAGCCGGCACGGGCCGTTGCGCGGCGCCTGCGCAGGTTCCTTCTCGGCCGCGCTGCAGCGGAGGCGGTACGACTCGTTCCCGTTCGGCATGAGACTGCGCAGGTGCGAGGCGATGATCTGCACCTGCTGCGCCTCCGCAGAGCCGCGAGAGGCAATTTGCTCGCACATCCGTAACGCCTCCGCGTAGCGCTGCATGAGAATGTAGAAGTCCATGAGCACCACGTCTGACGTGTGGGCGTCGGGGGATCCGCGCAGCACGGATTCCACAATGTCCTCCTCGCGCGACTGCGGTGTGACAAGGCCGCTGAGCAGCTGGATGTTTTCTGTCTGCAATGCCGCCCGGGCGAGGGCGTGCGTAGCGACACTGCCCCAGACGGTGCCGCGGGCTTTACGGTACAGTGCCTCCACCATCGCCGCGCTCCCACGCTTATACGCCAGAAACAGCAGCTTCACAGCCACCGACGCGTCCATTTCGTGTGCAGTGGAAACTGCGAGCACGCAGCCGGTGAGCTGGAATACCAGCTCGTACTCCCCGCTGTACGTGAGGCCGTTGATGATCCCAGGCACGAGATCCAGCAAGGGCGGCCATCCCAATCCGTGTGCCGTGCTGAGTGATGTAAGACTCACGTGATGATCTGCAGCAAATGACAAGTACGCCCACAAGTTCACCGACGCTGGGAGGCAGAAGTTATCGAGGAACTCTCCACGTATGGAGTCGAGCTGCGCAGGCACATAGCCCTGCGTAGCACTAAAGGTGCAGTATAGCACGAAGAGAGCCGTTATCGGCTGCATTGTGGTGATCTGTTGAATGACGCCTCGCAGTGTGACCTGATGTGAGCACCCCATGTGTGAGAGAATCGCGTCGATACACATGACGGGTGCGGTATCCTGAGAGCCCCACAGACTCAGTGCTTCCATTGCCGAGGCCGGCGTCAAACCAAACTCCCGCTCGAATTGCCCGCGTAGTTCCGCCTGGCACGCCATGTTGGTATGTATTGCCTCCTCCAGGCCCAGTGTCTCGTAAAGTGGGACATCAAGCCTCTCGTCGGCATGCGAACTGTACAGCAGACGGTATACAGACAATCGGACGTACACTGTGTGAAGCCGCTTGATCAGGTGCATGGAGATGCTCTGGTACGGCTGCACCTCAGCATTGAGCTCACGTTCACGGTGCAGCGTCGCCACCAGGCAGTGCTGCAGGTTCAGCAGCTGCGTCAATGCCTTCTCTGTAGTGTGTAGGTCGAACACCTTTGCAGCAGTAGCCTCCAATGCCTGCACCGCCGACTCACACTNATCGCGCAGCCCTTCAAGTTTATCGGGTGCAGCACAGATAACTTGGTGACTTAGTAGACGCTTCGGTAAATCCTCAAAGACAAGCACACCAGAATTCTGTCGCAGTAACACCACACTCAACGGTGATGCCCCCAGCTCACTCTGCACAAGTAGCTCGTAGGCACACTGTTTAAACACAAAGCTGTGGATGTGGCCACTCCACACAAAGACACTACGCGACCAGCCCGTCACCGTTGGTAGCTGGTACGGCCCGTCAAGGCTTCGCACCGCAAGGGCGTTCAGATGCACTGCGGTGGGTTCTTGAATAGCGATGTGAAGGCCACCAAGACGACCCTCACCCACCATGAACACAGACGATGTGTTGTCTGCGCCGTTCGGTAGGGCAAGCTGCTCGCTGTGTAGCCGCACCGGCGGCTCCTCTACACCGTCGACCGGCGGCGGCGGGAACCAGTAGCCGCACAGAACGTTGTCGTCGCACAGAACCCACAGCACAGCACCGCCCGCAAATACGGCGTGAGTCGGCACACCCGTCGACGACACCTTTACGTGGTGCATGAGGAGGCAATCCCCGCTGCCGTCGACTGTCTCAGGCAACGCNACGACGGCCACGCTACCATCGTCAAGCAGCACGAGCACCTCGTTTGCGTGACGCCCGGACACCACGCGTCGCACGCAAGCGTCACCAAAGTCCCACAGCACCCGAGATCTGCAGTCGTTGCCGTTGCGAGTACAGCTAAACAGCTGACTCGTGCCGAGGCCGTAGACCGCCACGTCGCAGCATCCAATGCGGAGACAGACCACACTGTACCACCGCGTCTCTTCAACGCCACTGGTGTATGGCAACTCCTGCAGTTTCAGCAACTGTGGACCAGAGACAAATGCCAGCGCCGTTTTCCGGCTTCGCCCAGACCCACGGCTCACGCAGCAGACCACCACACCAGCGGTGTTAGCGGCGGTGTCCATCACGTCGCCCAACTCTCCGCCGAGTTTTGCATCGGCCAGCACCGTACCACTGGCAGATAGTAGAAGCACACTGCACTCACGGACGCTACAGCGACGGCTCTTACCCGTTGCAACGGCGAGAATGTTGCCACCGCTGAACGAACCCCAATCCACAGGGGCCGTGGTAACGCGCCGCAGTTCTGCCATTTGAAGGGCGAGTCTACAGAGCCTCTGGCGGTCTGTTGTTTATGTGCACCTGTGGGTCTGTATGTGTATGTGTGTGTTTAACCGATTGTCTTTGACGTTCGTGTGCTTTTCCGAGCCCCGTCTGCTGTGGTAACTGTGAAGGTGTAATGGCAACACCTGCTTCCTCTTACCCTTTCTTTGTGTGTGTGTGTGTGTGTGTGTGTGTGTGTGTGCAAGAGAGAGACAATAGAAGGCAAAAACAACAGAGAGAGACTCCTTCAACGACAACGCATACACACATACGCAAACACACATAAAGACAAACTGCGTCGTCGCCAGTTCGCGCCACACTGCCACACAAGTGCGAAGTGTGGGGTGAGCTGGGGGGCCACCTATGCACCAGCAGCGCGCCACGTTTCCGCCAGCCTAAGGAAGAGGCGGCCGCACAGCTGCGCGTCGTGAAGGGCGTCATGCCGATCCTCCCTCCCCGTAGCGTCAATGCCGCAGAATTGACAAGCCCGCGTTAAGTCCGTCGACTGCTGCGGATACAATGAGCGGAAGAGCGACTGCGTGCAGGTCAGCGGCGCCTCCGCGTCCCACACCACCCGCCATCCGGCGTCGGTGAGCTGTCGCTGCAGGAAAGCCGCATCGAACTTGGCGTTGTGCGCGATGATGGGCGGTAGTGTAAGCGTCCCACCGCACGCAGCCTCCGTGCTGGTCGCACCTGTCGCACCTGTCGCACGGGGGCAGCTGTCAAGTTGCGGAAGAAACGCGGCAAACGCCGGAATGATTGCGTCAAACGTCGGCGCGCTGCGCAGAAGCGCCAGCGGAAGGCCATGCACCGCCTCCGCGCGTCGGTCACTCCTCCTTGACGGTTGCACGACGCGGAAGAACGAACGCGCACCCAGGAGCCACTGCTGCAGCGCTGCCCCGTCCCAACGCAGTTCGACAGCCCCAATGGCTACGATATCGTCCCGATTCGCAGAGAAGCCCGTCGTCTCCACGTCAATGCACACCGCAGCGACAAATGGAGGTGGCTGCTTGTGCAGGACGGTGCGCTGCAGCAGCGCAGGGGTGCTGGGGAGCGAATCAGCGGGCCGCACGTGTCTAGAGCCGTGGCAGACGAAGTGGGCTGCTCGCGCGTCAGGCTCAGCCGCGATAGCAAAACCAGAATCATCCCCTTCCTCCCCTGGCTGCTGCTGCTGCTGCTGCTGCTGCTGCTGCTGCTGCTGCTGCTGTTGTTGTTGTTGGGATTTCTCGTTGGCTATTGCAAGACGCCATGACGGTGGCAACGCCAACGGCACAGTCGCGTGTGTAGCCGCTGCGGCGCGATTTCGCTTCCGACACCGTGTGAGTAGTGAATCCAGCTCCCCTATCTTCTAGTAGATGAGCGCATGCGTGTCGAGTTAAAAGCCGATACACACACCCACAGACACACACACACACACACAGAGAGAGAGAGAGAGAAAGACCAAAGTGCATTGGATAGAAAAACGCAAGGAAAGAAACTGCAAAGGCCACAGAGGCGTATGGTCTTCACGCACACGCACAGGTACACAAGTCCCATCTCATTCTGTAGTGCAGAGAGGGAAAATGAAATTGTACGTGAAGGAGAAAGTGATATATTCGCTTTACTGCATCGAGGACGAGAGAGAACGCGCTGAGCGCCTTCACAGCACCACACATACACTCCGCTCTCACCCAATTAGTATTGTTTTGCACTTGCGCTGTGTTCATTCTAGTGATCGTGCTACCTAACCCCAGCCCAGAAACATTCTGCACAGAACAACAACAACAACAACAACAGCAGCAGCAGCGTTGCTCTCACCAAGACGCAAGCCATTTATGACGAGCCAACACCCTCCTTCGATTCTTTTCTCCTTTCTTTTTCCTCACTCCTTCTCTCGTTCAGTTCTTGTCCTCACAAAATCATTTCCAGCCGCCTCTTCCAAAACTGTGCCTCAAATAGCCGGGCACTCTGCCCAAAGACACCGACAATCGCCATCCACTGGATTATCTTGCGGGTGGAGAGCAGCAGGCAGAGCACGTCGAGGGCGACAAAGACAAGGACACCAGAAAGCGGCGTACCCCCACGCTTTCTACCAAACCATAGAAGCAGGAGAAGTGAGACGTGTGACGGAAGCACAGGCGCCGCGCAGATAATGCTCCACATGGCTTGCAGGTAGCCACCCAACACCGTCAGACCAGAGGCGTACGCGTCGTACAGCAAGCACAACCAGAGAATGCCGACCACGTAGGCGAGAGACGGGAAGTAGCGGAAATGCCCTCGTCCCAGTTCAGAAAAAAGCACACCATCATCTACCAGCAGAAGAAGAAAGAGGGAAGTCGTCACATGTAGTCCAGGCTCATTCCCGCCACACCACACATTGAGCGTCGTCAAGGCGGTGACGGCGAGGATTGTCGCGTAGTTCACCATGAGTCCCGCCTGTTCCTGAACTTCTTGCGTGAGCGGCAGTGCACCGGGCAGCAGCGCCTTTCCGCTCAGCCTGAACTTCAACACGATGGCAGTGAACAGGCTTGTGACACTAGTCACCGAGAGCAACCGTTTCCGCCCCATTGTGTAGATCTCCCACATAAGCAGTGGGTTGCCTGACGCGTACTCACGCACATCCACGCGGCCCAACACTACCAGCGTGAAAACCATGAAGCAGACAGAGATGCCGTAGACGATCCACCCCTCATTGGAGGACATCTTGCGATAGTGCGCGATGTCGATGGAGAGAAGCGTAAAGTACACAAAGCCGCAGACACCGCAAATGAGGAAAAACGTGGGCACCGGTAGCAGGTACATAGAGAGACCGACAGAAAGGCATCCTGTTGTAATGAACCAATACACGGCACGCAGTATGAAGTGCAGCGACTTCATTGGGAGAAGCCGGCCGGCAACGAGCAACATCATACCCGCAGCGGAACAGTATCTACAGAAATCTTCGTCAATGAAGTCGTACTCAAACACATTTTCGTGCTCCGTGATTCGTGTGGGTTGTGTGATAAGAAGAATGACACCCACCGCAAGAGATCCGCGCGTCAGTGTCTTCAGGTGGTGCAGAAAGGCAAACGGCACTGTGTTTCGGGCGAAAAACGGGTACGTCAGGACGCTGAAGAACACAAGTGCGCTACCAAAAATCACGTGCATGCTGCTCGCCTGCGCGAGACGGCTCTGAGTGAGAACTTCGTACACGGCCCGCTGGAAGTTGCGTGCCGTGCATGCCGTTATACCCACGGCTCCTACAATGAAGAGCGCCGTGAGACGCTTGGCGTGGCTACTGCGCATCTGCCGCCCCCGTTCCAGCTCGAACAGCACCACGACGTAGCCGACGAAGAGTGCCGCCCACCACACCAGGGTGATCTCCACCGCGTGGTATCGCTTGTTACTGCTCTCGTCCGAATCGGCAAGATAGTAAGAGCCGGTCACCTCCACCACAAACGTCAGCAGCTTCGCGATGTACGAGGCTGCGATGAGAGCGGCCTGTGAGATGTTAAGCGTCTCGTTCTTGTACAACCGCGACGCCAACAGGACACCGACGACACTCGTGAGCAGCACATATGCGGCGGGGTAGACGCTCTCCTCCTTCTGCGAGTATAGTACGTGCTCTACCCACGCCACCTGCAGGGAGTGAACAAAAAGGGTGACGAGCAGCGGCGTCTTGTTCGTCAAGAAGGACACTGTGAAGGCGATGCAGCTTAGCATGTAGCACCACAGCACACTCATCGCCACAACAGGCGTCGGCACCGTCGTCGACTCCCCCAACACATGCAGGTCAACCACAATGAAAGAGAACATGCGGTACATCCACCACATAAGGAGGAGGCTCGAGAAAACAGTAAATGACACCATCGGGCCAGAGTTGGTGCGGTCCAGCAGGAAAAAGTTGACTGAAGAGACGCAGAGCACTAACAAGATAATGAAGGCGCCTGGAAGACCTGCGGCTATCGCCACAAGCACGCTCGATAGAGCCGCTGCACCAACCAAAAACGCTCGCCGTTTCATGTATTTGAACTCCAGTATGTTCTCACCTCGCTCATCTGCATCGAGTAGTACCTTGATTTGGTACACCGCGTAAATTCCTGCGTACATGCCGAGCGCTAAGCAGACACCGTTGAACGGTGGCGGCACTCCATTGAAGAGGAACCTGTAGCGGGAATGTAGCAGACGGTAGATAGCCCAGTGCAGGACAACCACCACACTCAGAAAAAGAAATGGCTTTCGATGCGTGCTGACAGCATCCTGTACGCCAAGAGGGTCACACTCCAAACGGTCCTGTAGTGTTTGCTTCTCCGGAAGCAGGAACCACATGCTGCGCCGCGGACTCCAGGAGAGGTAAACGACGGGTCCGCACAACATGCCAAGTGCGTTGAGGATGTTGGGTATCGCTGCAGTGGCCCAGTCACTTTGGAACGAAACGTAGAGCAGCACAGGGAGAAATAAGAGCAACACCGTGAAGACAATCGCCTCAGCCCTTTCGTTGGCCCGATACGGCACCATCTCTGTCTCGTCATTGTCGCGATCCGGGTCACCACTTTTCCCTTCGCTTAATGTTCGGTTCCCCCGCACACGACGCCGCTGCATGACGAAGCTGCTTTCAAGTGGCCCATAAAAGTAGTAGTGCAGCACACACATACCCACAAGGAACCAAGCAGGCGCATGCCGTGAGCCAACGAAGGCGGTCACAGTGGATAGTAAAGAAGGCAGTGAGAGCAGTGGTGTCACGCCGAGTACGCAACGCTCCATCAAACAGATGAGCTCCGGAAATGTAACCTGCATCCAGTGAAAGTGCAAGAACGCTGCCATGGCTGCAGTAATCAACAGGCCCAAGACGCTCAAAACCATACATAACGGACCCACACTCGAAAATGAAGCGTGCAAATTGGAGAGAAACAATGATAACCCGAACAATGCGGTAGTGCCAATGATCGCCAAAACGCTGCCACGACGGTATCCCGCAAAATCCGCCAAATATGTCACTATGCACCCTGTCAGCAGCACAGTCAACGCGAAGGAAGACATGAGTGGGATGGCGCCAAAGAGACCCAGCGCCAGCAACAGCGTCACGCGCCACACGTACTTGGGAGGTCCGGTCACAAACTCTAGTGGAGCGTCGCGTACGTCCCTTGTATGACCTGACATCTCCTCGAGGATAGCGCCGGCCTCTGTCCCGGACACCTGTTTCGCCGCCTCGCGGCGTGCTTGCTCCTGTATCCAGTGATCCGCTGTAGACTGGATAGCCTCGTTGGCGTACTCCTCGCGTCGTGTGTGTGCCTCTGGCAGAAAAACAGGCGGCACAGCAGCAGTAGAAGGCCCCCCCGCCCACGGGGGCCCATTGTTAGCGTGCTGATAACCACCTTGCGCTGCATTTGCGTTGTCGTTGTTGTGGATTTGGTTGTTGCCACTTCCCGGTGGAGCTGGGAAAGTGGGGAACACCGGCGGCGCCCGTGCTGGGGGCTCACCGGGACGCATGTCCTTCTAAAAGCACCACAGCCCCTCTCGCTGTGAATTCACTAATATCAGCGCCTCGCAGTCCAGCCGTTTCGCTGTCTCGGCTGCGGAGCTACAAATGCTCACTGATGGCTCTCAGAATAATTAAAGCTGCAGGAGGGTGGAAAAAAAAGGGGGGGAAGCCACCGACGGAAAGGGATAGAGAGAGAGAGAGAGAGAACGAAGAAAAACGATTAAGGTGCGGCATATTGAATGCGCCGATGCTGCATCAAGTGCGCCACCGCCACCGCCACCGGAAGCAGCAATGGCAATGGTAAGGAAACAGATCAACTACAACTTGGCCAAAGGAAACGCTTAAGCGCAATGTATTTCTCTCTTCTTGTTGTGGTTGTTGTCTACCCGAGACTTTTCTTTTCTTGTGTTTCTTTTTTTTTCCCGGGTAATCTGCGTCGGCCGCTTACTCGAATCTTTCCTTTCTTCCATCGACATCCTCATCATCACAGTCCTCGTCACAATTCGCATCCTCTCATCGATCCTTGTGTGGTGAAACGTCACTCCGCCTCGTCCTCATGATTCCCCGCGCGGGGCATGTTGTGCTGCCGCCGCAACTCCCGCAGGCGCTGCAGTTTCTGGATGGCGTTAATGTCCTCAATGGCGAAGGAGACCATCAGGCGCCGGTTGTCGCCGAAGAGAGTGGGGTTGTTGTTGATCGCGCGCAATGCGTGCAGAGCCGTCGGGTGGTTCACGAACTCCATAAAGGCGTAGCCCTTTGAGGTGCCGGCAGAGTCCTTCACCAACTTGATGTTCTTGATTGGGCCGTACTTGCCCCACTTGTCCTTCTCGGCGTGCTCCTTGTGCTCCTTCAAGAAGGTGCGCACCGGTGTTGCGAAGAGGGCGCGCAGCTCCTTCTCCGTCATGGTCCGCGGCAGGTTGCGCACATTCAGGCGCGTGGTGCTGACGAACATGTTGCTGTTGCGCAGTTGGTTCTTGCGCGCCTCGTAGTCGGACTGAATCATCTCAAGGTAGCGGGGGTGCAGTCCGCGCGCGGCCGGCGCGTCAGGTAGAATGAGGCCTTCCTGCAGCAGGTACAAGTGGCGCGGGTCGTCGGCGGCCACCTTTGTGCGCTTCTGCTTCTTCTGCAGCGCTGCGACGGCCTCGTGCGAGTCGCTGCGGGAAAGCACGCGGTGCACAGTGAAGCGGGTGTCGCGAATCGACAGGAACGGGTCGCGTGCGGTGACGGCGTCGGCGCGCAACTTGAACCGCATGCGCTTCGCCTGGCAGTGTGAGACATCCTTTGTCTTCTCGCGCCAGTCGGCGCGGTCGGCGGCGGCGAGTTCACGCGCGTTGTGCTGCGCGTGCTCGAAGATCTTCTCCGCCAGCGCAACGGAGCCACAGTGCAGGAAGCCGGTGCCGACCAACGCCTTGTTCGTCTTGTTGCGCACCAGCAGCACGCGCCGCACGGCGCCGAAGCGCGACGCGAAGAAGCTCAGCAGCTCCTCCTCCGACGTGTCGAGCGGGAGGCGCTTGAGGAACAGCTGTGTCTCAAGCGGGTCGCGCTTGTTCATGCGTTCCTGCTTCTCTTCGTCAACGTCGCTCTGCACCTCGACGTCGCCGTTTTCGGCATCATCACCCTCCAGCGGCTGGTTGTCGTCGTCGTCGCCACGCGGCCGCTTCTTGCGCCCAAACGGCTCCTTCTTCTTTGCGCTGCCATTGTTCTCCGCGTACGTCTTCGCTATGGCCTTCTTCCAGCTGGGCTTCTTCTTCTCTAGCTTGTGGAGCAGCTTCTTTCGAATGCGCTGCTGTGCCTTCTTCTTGCGAAGGGCGGAGGGAGTCGGCTTGCGCTTCACCGTCCCCTTCGCCATCCTGCAGATGAACTTCAAACAGGGGCAGCATGCAGATGACACAGTGAAGAGAAGAGAAGAGAAGGGGAAAGAAGTACAGTGGAGAACCATGAAAACCTCACCCAAAGGAATAAGCAAATAAAAGGAAACGGCACTGTAGCGGGAAAAAAGTGCGGTGCGGCACAGGCTCCATCCGCAGATATAACGAAGCAGCAGCTGCCAGGGCCTAAGAAGGGTGTACACACACACACATATAAACACCCCCGTATATATATATATATATATATATACGGCATGTAAAATAGAGAGAAAGAGAAGTTGTTGCATAGCTACGTCTGTCCATGCGTGTCTAGCGCAACTGGGTCACATCTCAGCCAAACGAGAAAGCTTCTGAATACGGTTCAGAAGCAGGTCGCCATTCTTGACGATGCGGTGGTAGTCAAAGTTGGTGGTGTCTCCACGGTAAGTGGTGATGCTATCTGACACACGGTCCATTTTACATGCGATGCGCTCATTCGAAATGAAGGTTCCCAGCATGTTATCCAGCACCGGCGGCGGAATGTTGAAAGCCGCGCTCATAGAGTTCAGCGTGACGCTGCTATACGAGTCAAGGAACTGCGTGAATACGAGCACGCGCACCTCGCGGAAAAAATAGTTCACATGCTGGGAGAGGTACACAATGCCTCGAAGCTGCTGGCACACCGTGTCAAGTGCGGGGAACACCTCCCTGTATCGGCAGTTGTGAATGGCAGTGACGAGGTGGAAGACGTCCTTGATGTTGGCACTGCGCACCTCTGGGCTATCGACGATCTGCTTCTTCAACTCGGAGCGGCTCAGCACCGTCAGGCTCGCGACAACCGTGATGAGGATGAACTCGTTAAAGTCCATCAGTTCCCCTGCGGCGAAGGTCGAGATGGAGTCCAACAGCAACTCCGAGCCCTTCTTGAAGTCGCGTATGAAGACGTGGTAGATGCCCTCGTACACCTTGAGTCGGTTGCGCCGCTCCCAGTCACCCTCCTTCATCAGCCGGTGCGCGTCACGTATGCCGTTGGCGGCGATCTCGTTATCGGAGAATGCGATGCCGAGGAGGATGCGCTGCAGGCAGAGGTCCAGCTTTGGCCCAGCCGCCAGCGTCTTGCCGGAGCACTCCATGTTGAACTTGAGGCACTCCTGCAGGTCACCGATGCGGGCGAAGTGGGCACATTTTGCGAGCAGACCCTCGCGCACCTCCACGTCGCCGCGGTTCTCCCGCGCGTCCTTAATACGTGCGTCAAGCTCCTCCAACTTCCTTGCGTTGGCGGCGTCCATCTCCTTCATCCTGGCCTCGTCTAGCGGCCACACAAACAGCTCATTGACGAAACGGAGGAAAGGCGCCATGTTGTGGTCGTACGCCTCTTTCAGCATTGCCGCCTTCGCCTCCTCGCGCGTTGCAGCGTCGACGTACTGCGAGGTGTACGTGTGGCGCAGGTGCAGCAACGAGATGAGGGGGTCCATTGCGATGGGTTCCTCGACAGGGAACTCCCCTTCCTCGTTTTCAGTGTGTGATGGCGGTGGTGGCATGGCACCGTTCTTGTGGGTTAGGTTATTGGTGTGTGCGTGTGTGGAATCCTAGTACGAGATTATATGCGGGTAATCTACAATACCTGACCTGAGCACAGTTGTGGAGTAACAACCAAAAAAAAAAAAAACACAAATACATAGGGGAAGAAGGGACCAGTATCAGCTTGTGCGCACACGTGACGAAAGTATGTTGGTGTGAGAAAAATAGAGAGATGATGGCAGAACCCAATCCCACTCCCCACAAGTAGTACATTCTCGATAGTACAGTGACAACAACACAGAGAAAGAGAGAAGGAAAGAAAAGGATCGTGGGGCACATATATATATATATATATATATCTTCAAGCACGGATGGGAGCACTGGTGAGAAAACAGAGTGGAATTGTGGTACAGACAGCACCATTGAAATTAGAAGAGGGTGCAGTGGTTGTGAACCAAGAGAAAAGTAAAATAGGGAGGGATTTATTGACTATCACGCGTGCTCCTTTTGTGTCTCTCATAGCCCCGTCAATAGTACTGGCAAGACTTCAAAAAAAAGTCCGCCTGCGCGTCCAGCAGAGCCCAAGATTCGGCGAGCCCCCGCGCATCCTTCGCCGTGTTCATATCATAGTTGCTACCTTCCTGGTTGTAGTCGTAGCACTCATCACCAACTAGGATGTTATTATTGCGGCTGCCGCTGCTGCTGGCATCATCCTCCGCGTCGTCATAGACCTCGTCATCATTATAGTAGTAGTGGTTGTTGTCGTTAGAGCCGGTGACGCCGCGGCTTACCGCAAGCAGG
>NW_008825870.1:4820-20964 GCF_000691245.1 Trypanosoma grayi | reverse complement strand
TGCGTACCAAACACAGCGACGTTGTAGTATGTCAGAATGTTAAACCAAAACGATGGATCATCGGCTTCGACATCCGGGTCGCCTTGTGCGTACTTGTAGTACTCCGTCATAAATGACGGGGCTGCCATGATTGAGTTCGACACCATCGTCACCGACAGCCCAAAGAAGAGGAAGGTGATGTACACGAGGAATTCCCCCCATGAATCGAAGGTGGCAACCGCCATGGCTGCGTTTGCTTGTGTGTTTCAACAGGAAATACTTCTTTTGGGAAGAGAAAGAGGGGGAAGAAACCCAATGAAGCAGATTATTGGATGTGCGCGAGGGTATTGGTACTACTATGGTTACTTACATGAGATTCTGTTTTCCAGTAGCCGAAGTCCTTCCCCTGTAGAATAACATTTGCTTCATATAGTGTTGACGGAGAGATGCGAATCGACGGGTAGGTTGCCGACTTCTTTGGCTGGGTAAAGAAGACCCATACTGTTCGATGCGTGTCGTAAAAAGACACTAATAGCGGAGAAAAAAAGGTCTGTGTTAAAATGGGTTTGTGCTTTGCAGCACCACTCTGCGGTGTAGAAGCGTGGAGGAGACTTTACGCCCCGTCATTGCCTGCTCTCCCCACGTTGTGGTGGAGCAATGCTGGGTACCAGATGAAACGCTGAGTGTGTCAAGAGATGTCGTTGAAACCCATTAGAAAAAAAAAACGAGGAAGTTAAAACCAACCCAATCTATTTCTGTACGGTCGAGTGATATAAAAAAAAAGCAAATTATAGTCAGCGAAGCGGAGTGAAATCAAGTACAACCAGCAGACAAACGTGCCGAAAACACTACCACGGTGCGAAATCAGACATGACCGGGCGCGAGGCGGCCTCACCCACCCCCCGCCTGTGCGACATCATGCTTCCGCCTTTTTCCGACGGCGGTGAATGGCAGTGCGTGCCGCCGCAGACGCCACAGCGCCCTCCTTAGTCGACTCCCCTGTTCCAATGGCTCCTGGCCTGGCTGTGCTATCGTCCCGCGTGCGTTTGCCAGACTTCTCCATGTTTTGCTCATTCTTTTCTCCAGTTCTATCTGGAAATCTTTTCCTCGTCTTCTTCTTTGGCTCTGGAGTGCCGTTCTCAAGGGCCGCAGGAGTATCGGCGTCACGCATCGTTGCTGCGTCTGTCTCCACGTTGGCGTCTCCTTCCACCTGCCGTAGTGGCGATGGTTGATGCCCAACAGTAGCGGTTGCCACCGAATTTGCCGCGGCACTGAAGCCAGACAAGAGGTCATCGTACTCGATGTAGTCAATATCTGACGGAAGCTGCAGTTGCGAGCGCAGATCCCGTGCGCTGAGGCCCAACCGCCGCGTGATGTGATGCTGCAGTAGGTACATATTGTCTGTCCAGCGATTGGCTGCCTCCCAGGCCACGAATGTCGCCGCCTTCACTTTTTCTATCATCTGAGGGTCAAACATGGAGAGCTGCTCCAGCTGCGCCTGCAACATCTGCAGCTCTTTCTGCAGTTCCCGCATCTTCTCGGCGTCCTGCTGCACCAAAGTTTCCTCACCGATGGCCGCACGCACTTCTTGAATTCGCTTACATGTGTCCTCCTCCTTCTTCACCAATAAGTCAAGTTCACCTTGCACCTGTGCTGTACTCATACTCAAGAACTTTGTGACTTCGGCGGTTCCACCTGTGACAGCGGAAGCCAGCTGCTGCGCCGCAGTTTTGGGGAACCGCCAGAATAGAACGTGTATGCCAACCTTTTTCTGCTGCACACGGCCCTCGGAGACGAGAATCTCAAGGCACTCTTCAACAGACTGAGGAATCACGCCCGTCGCCTTCGGCAGAGCGGCCACTAAGTCCTTTAGTGTGTACGGCACAGGGTGGGCCACAAACCACTCCTCGACCCGTGACACCTTTTCGTCCATCGTGAGGCCACGCTTCTTGGCCATCTTGCTCATCCTTGATCCCTCTCTCTTTCTCCCCGCGTGTGTTAATTTTTGTCCTTGCCTGCAAAACGAGCACAGCAAGTATAAAAATTGAGGATGTGCAATACCGAAGAATTCTCTCACTGTGCTGTCTTTCCAGATTAACAACAACAACAACAACAAAAACAACAACAACAGCAAGAACGATAGGCATCGTCTGAGCATGCGATTGAAAGGACCCGTGGGCAACTAAGCATCTGTGCCGTAGAAGGTTCGATAGGATCACAACACTTCTGCCGCTCTGCAAAGCAATGTGCTGGCGAGAAAGAAAGAGAGAGAAGATGCACCTTCGCTGAGCAGCATCCCCTTGCTGCTTGCTAATGATAATCAAATCCCACGTACTCACAACTGTAGCGCCTCGGGACGCTCATAAGTAGACACATTTGTGACAATATTGTAGAAGATGGCCCTTCCATCTGGGACACTAAGCTCTCGCCACATACTCGAAGCCCCACTTTTACCCCTCTCAGCTTTACCGGAGGTTCCGCTGCGTTGTTGCCCACCACAGCTGTGCCAGTTTATGGCGACTCCTGGTCCTGCACCGCCTGCTCTGGCTGGGCACCACCTCGGCCTTCAAGTCCAGCGGCAAGTGAGACCGCACCATTTGTCGGTAAGAGCGGCGGGGCTTGTTTACGCGGCTCTTGAAGCTGTTTCATCATTTCCGGTGACCACGGTTCCGGTAGAGAATGTGGAACGACGCCCATCGGCTTCAGCTCCGTTAGTTGCGCCAAACGATCATGCGCCGTGCGACGATTCGCCTCCAGCTTCAACTTTTCGCAGCAAAGTTCGCACAAACTGGAAAGACGTACCATCACGCACCCAGAGCCGCAAGGTGAGTTGCCATATTGAGACACCAACGCAGCGGCTTCCTCCTGGAGTCTCACTATAACCATCTCCTGTTCAACCTTTTCCTTTGCCATATCACTCATTTGCGCCTCCAGCTCCGCATTACGCTTCAACAGCAAGTCATGTGTCCCATAACGGTCCACCTCCTCGCGTAGCTTGCCTAGTTCTAGAAGCACCGCTAGGTGAGCCTCGCGATGATGCTTGGTGGACGCACGCTCCCGCGCCAGCTCCTGCCGCAACCACTCTACTCCATTCTCCGCTTGAAAGGTGTGTTGAACAAACATAGAATTGTCGGTTCCGCCTAGTGCTTCTCGGAGTCTTGCGACTTCTCCAGTTAGAGTCCCCACGCGTTCCTCGGCCTTAACAAGCTGCTTGGCAATATCTCCAACGTACCCCGCGTGCCTCTCTGCTGTTTTTCGTACCGTCACAGGACGTTGTGTGCATCCTTCCGTCACCTGCACAGCCGCTTCTGCAGTGATGTCTGCCTTTGGTGGAACCTTTCTATTCGGCGTCCCCATCTCCTTCAGAGAGGACTCCTCCTTTTCAAGTGGCTGTGCGCTTTGCTCCAGAATGCCCACATCAGCCACCTTATGGATCCCAGTCATTTCTCTCGGAGTGTCAATAGGACTGAGCATATCATCGTACGTGGCAAGGTGTACCGATCCTTCGGAGGATGTATCGGAGCGCGTGGGAGCCAACGGTGTTGCTGTCATATTTGCCGCTCTTGGCGTAGAGGAACTGGTGGAAGATTGAACTGCGTCCTCTTTTGCTGCCAAAGGCGTGGTCTTTGGTGGAAGCTTGCTTGCTCGTGAAGGAAAACGTGTTGGCACAGTTTTCTTCCCTGCTGGCATCTTCGATGCCGCCACTGCTGTTGCTGTTGCGGGTGATACTTTTGTGGGACCCGCCTTCGTTTCAGATCTGCCAACCTTTCCGGGAGCTCTGGTGGGCAGCTTGCTCTTGACCTGCGTCTTTGGTGGCATGCTTGTGAGCGGCTTTTCCGGCTGCTTGGACGGCTTCTTCCGAGGGGCAGCATCCGTCATTTACTCGCTTCCTGTTCCCTCCTCAAACTCACTTCGCAGCCGCTCCACAGAAATATGAAGAGCAAAAGAAACAAACAAACAAAATTAGTACTACAACAGATACGAAACAAGGAACACGCCATAGCCCTTCGTTACTTCATTTTAACTACACACACACACATACAGAGAGAGAGGGAGAGAAAACCCCCCCAAATCCTGCTGAGGACGCTGCATATCAATACGCACTACTTGTACATTGCTTCCTTCCCAAGACCCGCCTGTCGTTGCTTCTCCTGGCTCATCAAGATGGAGGCCAGCACGCGGCTGCGACACGTCGTGCTTGGCAGTTCCAGCTCCGTGGCGCCCTGCAGCAGCGTGGGCACGGTCGCAAGTGAGGGACTGGCCCAAGAATGCTTGAGTGATGCCCCTCCCACACCCGTGTTTTCCTTGGGCGTGCACGTAGTAATGCTGGGCGAGACAACAACTTTCATGGCTCGTTGACGGAGCACACTTGGCTTTATTTGAAAGCCCCTTTCCGCCTGCTGGGCGTGTGAGCGTTGAAATATGCTAGGTGGTGCCTTTGGACGGCAGTGAATGGCAGTGGAGTTGCCGTCCAGCGTCACGTCCAACGCACCAAAGGCCTCACGATTCAGCGACGTCAGCTCAGCGCCCTGTAACCGCAGCAACCCCTGTGCCCCGCTCCGTAGGTCCATTTCACTAGGCTGCACACCACCGCTCTCTTCTACACGGAGCGAAAGCATCGAGTAAAAGAGCGAGCGCACAGCATCTCGCCACTCTGGTGGTGCACTTACAGTCAGTTGAAGTGATGATGGCCCCTGCCTCTTGTGCCCCTTGTTTGCATCATGTTTTAGTTCAGGTAACAGAGATAGCATTTCATTCCTGTCGCACTCATCAACCTCGCTGCAAGGTAGGAGCTGTCGCCGTGTAAGCGTGACAGGACCAGGAGTAGCCTCATCGATGCTGCTCTCTGCGGCGTCATGCTTCTGCTGTTTCTTCTGCAGTGGTAGTCTCAACTGCGTCTTCCGTAGCGGTTCTAACCCACGCAGTTGCAGCGATGGCACTCCGGTGGGCAGTGCGACGCGGGAACAGTGCGGTGCCGGGAAGAAGCGGCGCACGCGAGGGGGTGATGGCCTCACTGCAGGTGCGGGACTGCTGTTGAGGAAGGTGCAGGACACCTGATCGGCCAGCACCGACGCGGGTGTGCTGGCCCTACTTGTACTTTCTGCAAAGAACACGTCGAGGCTCCCGAGGGCCTTCTCGAAGTAAGCAGCCGTGTCCTCTTCGCTGATGCTCCCCGTCACGCCCTGACGCAGGAGCTGCTCCACGGCCTCGTTCACTGCAAGCTGCAGTTGCGGGTTTTGCAGCTGCCGCTCAATCTGCTGCTGCACGTACGCCTCATCATGCAACTTGCTGCGGAAGAGCGGGTGTGAGTAGCGTGGGAAGACATGCTTGCCGATCCTGACGTGCTCCACAGGCTGCATCGTCGCAGCCAGCCCTCTGCACAGCCAGTACGCGTACTGCTAGAACAAGAAGAAAATAAGAACAACAGTAATAATAATAAATAAAAATGATAGTAACAAACAAGAAAGAATAATACGAACAATTACAAGGGCATGATCAACGCAGGTGTGATGTGTCCGTTTCCACACACCAGGGTACAGCCACTCCACACCAATAAAACGGCAGCTGAAATGTGGACGTACAAATGAAAGGATTTAAAAGACGGCATGATGTGTGAAGTTGGCATCGAGCCACGTTCAACAATGTACTGCTATCGCTGCACCTTTACCCCATTAGTGCGGGGAGAGAAAGCCACTCCACATCCATTTTGACCAGACCCACATACCCAGAAAGACACTCAGGTATAGAGATTGTATCTAGTCATCATCCGAGCTGCCCACGACAAACTCCTCTTCCGAGTCAGATGCTGATGCTGCCTTTTTACCACGTTTGCCTGTTGACTTCTTCGCCTTGGCAGGCTGCCGCTTCGCCTTTGGCTTATCCGTCGTCTCTTTCTTAGCCGTCTTCTTCACCACCGGCGCCTTCTTCTTTTTTGATGCAGCTGTAGCTACTGCCTTTCTAGTCACGTCGTCACCATCCCCCTCGTTTTCATCGCTCATAGCGTCTACACCCATGTGCTGCAGTGCCCCCTTTGCAAAACTCTCGGTGTGGTGCGTCTTGTTAAACTCCCGTGTAAATGCAGACTTGACAGCTGTGGGTATTTCCGCTACGCTAGCGTTACTGGGGGATGACTGCATCTTCTTAAAGTGTGATGCAGCCTGGATAAACTCCCAGTCATCTCGCATAATGTGGTACTGATCCATGAATTTAATTACCTCCCCAATGGCATTCTTACCCTCCTCAGCGAGTGGCCGTGTCAAGGCAGCTTCCCACCCCATCGGTATGTAGTCAAGCAGAACGTCCTCCTGGTTGCCACTAATACCCTTCGTGTGGTGTGACGCTTGTAGGGTTAAGCAGCGGAGGAGTCTTTTATTCTTGTTGGCGGAAGAGTTCTGCCCGAGCCATGACGGAAACTTCACTGGGCGCTGACGGTCAAAAAAGACCTGCTGCCCTGACAGAAACGACTCGTAATGTCCACGTGTCATAGCACAGGGGGCAATGCTTGACAACTGCACGTAGGCGCGGGAAACAGACCAGTTCTGCTCGTAGTACATGATGCGCTGCACATCATCAGCAAACGAGATGGACGCCGCTGCCTCCGCTACTGCGCTCATCCAGTCACGACCCTCCGGCCTAAAATGAATGTAATTTTCCTGCACGAATAAATCTACCAGATCCGAGTTATAAAAGGCGGACTGGAGCTCCTCAATGGAGCGGTGCTTCCCCCTTGATGTGCCCTGCAGCAGGAACATCTCTGCCGCTTCGAAGAGGCCAACATCACCGTCCTTTGCAGACTGCACAGCACACTCCGCAAGGGTTTTCTGCTCCAGCGTGGTGCGATTCACACACCACATTTGCAAGTTGTTGAGCATGCTTCGAATGTCGCTCCCAGAACGTTGGATGATATCCTGCAGAAGTTGCTTCGAGAGGGAAATGCCTTCACGGGCAAGCACCTTGTCGCAAATGTAGTTGGCGACAATGTTGCATGGGGGCCGACTGACGCGGATGTCCTCCACATGGTTCAACAAAGAACGGAGCTTCGGATGCCAGCGGTCATTGCATGTACACACAATCGGTATTGTGGTCGTCTTTATCATTTGAATAACTTCTCCCACACCTCCAATGTCGCAGCCGTCTACCTCATCCATAAGAAGAATGATTTTGGCATACGACGAAGCGCTGCTGCTGAAGGCACGGTTGTTGATGACGTCTGTCACATGCTCACGGAGTGATTTGCGACTGCGGAAGTCACTAGCATTGTATTCAACCACAACACGACCCAATTCTCTCGCCACGGCGTAGACAGATGTAGTCTTTCCCACACCAGGGGGACCAGAGAGGAGTGCACCGCTTGTCTTGGAGCTCCCTGCGTCAAATCCCTCAATCCACGCCTTTAGCTTATTTGCGCAGACGGGGTAGCACATCTGCGCGATACACTGCGGCTTGTACTTGTCTGCCCACGGCTGGCCCGTTCTCTCATTGCTTGCGGCTGCCGCCATACCGCTTGTGCTCTTCCCCTCCACCTCAACCGACGCCAGCTACACCCTCGGATACCCATTCGCGAGGAATGGGCACGCAACAGTACAACACCCAAGAGAGACAAAAAAAACAACAACAAAGGGGGACCAAAATGAGCAAGAACACCAAAGACAATAGGTACGACGCGTTACACATACACTGAGGTACAACACGAAAAAAACAAAAAACAAAAACACACGATGCAGCATTTGTAAGGTAGGCGAGGAAACAGGGATGGGAAGAATTCAGATGAAAACCTAAACAACAACAACAACAACAACAACGCAGAAAAGAAACGGCACAGAATCCACCAGAGAGTTTGTGGCGCCACTTCGAGCGCATAAATACAACTCAACCACTGCGGACTTGCACCACCGCACATACCCCCTCACTGGCGAATTAACCATTTGTATATAAGACGGAGTAGCGACCAACAATGGACTTAATGCCCCGTAAGCGAGTCATGCGCCACCGAGGAAGAAAGGGTGCAGCCATTCGGAAGCAGCTTCGAGACCAAACACACATACAAAGAAAAAGAGAGAGAGAGAGAGAGGCATACAGATAGACATACACAGGCGTCCATGCACAAAACATCAGAGCCCCTCAAACATAAGGCGCTTCAGACGTGCCGCACACCTTGTGACCTGCTGCCACCCTCACTGTTTCACGGGAGGATCTACTTCCACACGGATAGCGGAGGGCGTGACAATTTCACTTCGCCTCACATTGCGCGGGAGTTGTATGACAAACGTCGGAACCTGCACGCCCTGGTTGTTTGGCTTCTGTGGGTTTGGTGAATTCCCCGAAGATGCAGGTGCTGAGATACCCACTTGTGTGCCACCAGAGGCCGATGGCTGCCTACTGGGTCGCTGACGTGGCACCTCTATGATACGATTTGCACTGGCGCTTCGCCCATTTCGCACCGAGTCTTGTGCCCGCAGCGGGAGGTTCTTTGGTGGTGGCGGGTTTGCTCCGGTTGATGCACTGCGCGGCCGCGGGGGTATGTAGTGCGAACTCAGATTCGTCTTCGCCGGGGGAGGAGGCGCCTTGTGATTCTTGCCCTCTACAGAGTCTCGATCGCTGGTGCGCCAGACAATTTCCCGCACCTCGCCCTGCACCATAGCCACAGAGGTGGGCATAGAGACACTTCGCATTTGTTCCTGAGGGGTCGTCTGCGCAGGCGTTTTCGCGGATGTAGGCGCCCGCACCGAGTGCGGTAGATACGACACGTAGGGCCCTGACGACAACGCCGCGGATCTTGGTGCGCTGCGCAAACTTTCATCACAAGGCGGAGCAGCCGACAGGCCCGTCGCTCTAGACTGTAGAAAAGTGTAAGGAGGTCTCCGTATCGGCTCCGTGGAGCGAAGGAAGCTGTTGCTGTGTAGCACCCCATCACGTGGTGCTCCTGGGAGAGATGCCGACAACAAACACCGTTGTGACGGCGGACGCATTGCAAGCCGCCCACGTGGCGGTGGTGGCCCTTGCTGTTGCTTCCTCTGTAGAGCTTGCTGTGGCGCCAAAACTGGCTGCTTCATCCTATTACCCTGATGATTGTTAAGCGGTGGATGTACAATTGGACCTTTTGATGGAAATATTTTAGGCCCCACCGGCGGCCTCGAAGTTGTCTCGATTCTCTGCATTGGCCGTGGCCCCGTGGCCGCTTTCTTCTGCGCTGCTGGTGCCTCCTCTGAGTCTTGCGTAGAGGAGCCACTATAGCTAGTGTAGGAGTACGAGTACGAAGAAAGGCTTCCTTCGGAGAGTGCAGGAGACACAGGTGGTCTTTCCTTTTTTTCCCTCTTGTTTGCTCTACGTGCCCCATGTGCATTTTTTCCCTTGGGTTTCTTATTCCTGCCTCCCACATCCTCCACGCCACTGCGTACTCTCCCCTTCCCAGCATCCGCGTTTTTATCGCCCCTGGAAACACCATTGCTTGGGTCCATTACAGTCGAGGTCGGGGCAAGGAGTCGCATTGGCGACAAAGCAGGGCTCATGCGATGACCACTCTGCCGCCCTGAAGTGGCATCCTGACGCGACGTGTTGTCGTCCTTTACCGATATCGTCGCAGAGACCCACTTGTCGTTTACCAATTGCGACCTATTCCGCGACTGTGAGCGGATCCTTGACGCATCAACTTGCTCCTTCGTATCTGCCAAGCTGCGTTCCTGCGGTGTTGGTGCTAGCGATGACAAGGAAAGCGTATTATGGTGGTATTCCACTTCCGAAGCATTGCGAACATTATTCTTCGTCCCGGCGCCTTTGACAGTTGCGCTCGTAGAGGATCGCGGACGAACTGTGTGTGTATTGAAGGTAGGGTCATGTGAAACATCCTCTTCCTCTTCCTCTTCCTTTGCCTCCTCTTCTTCTTCCTCCTCTCCCCCTTGGTAATGGAGGTGTTGGTGCTGCTGGTTGCCCGCTAGAGGCACTGCCTCCCTTCGCGTACCCATGTGATCTCCTGCGGGGTCGACGAAAAGGTTGGAGTTATCCACCAACGGCTCCACAACCCGCGGCCGTCGGTGTTGCTCACGCTCAATTATACGTGGCGGCACCGCGACATACTCACCATCCTCCTCCTCATCGAAGTCTGCATCGTCTGGCGTGTGGGCCTCCTCTGTTGTGGCCGTTGGGGTACACTCGAATCCCCTATCCATGTGGCCCCAGTAGTCATTGCGGTCGAAATAGAGGCTGCGGCTGTTTTGGTACGCCCAGGCGTCGTCCTGCGTTCGTGCTGACCACGGCGGCAGATCGGGTGACGGCGACGGCGAGTGCCGCCCCACAGCAGAGATCTCCGGTGGCGGTGGCGTGAAGGCGCGCCGGTGAGACCCAGCAGCGACACTGGCACCACTTCCACCACCAGTAAAACCGCTACTATGCCGGTTATGGTGATAGACATGTTCAGCACCGAAGTTCCCCCGCAGGCTTGTGTCGGCAGAAGGCGCGCGCAGGTTGGACAGCTCGCGGTACGATCGGTTGAGCTCCAACTCGCGGTTTAAGTAAGGAGGAGGTACCTCGCCAAATGAAGGTGCTCGCCGTCTTTCATGTTGACGCCGACGCTGATGGCTCCCGAGACTATGTTCCCGCTTATTCATTGCCTTCATATCGGTGCGGTTAGGGGAATTCACCGGCGCCCGAAGCTTGGCTGATCTATAAGGGCGCGAACGGTGCCGACGGAGTAGCGAGGGCTTTTCCGTGTGGTCATTGTCGTGTGGCGCGGAGGATGTATCTGCATCCGATACGTGTGGCGATGCCGCACTGAGAGCGTTCAGAAGTTTCTGTTGTGGCTGTTTCTGTTCTTGAACTGGTAGGGGTGGCGAGATGATCGTGTGGGGGCGCGGTGCTGACCAAGTACTTAACGACCCCCTACGATTGCTCTTGTGCTCATCTGCATCGTCAACTGGTGAACGCATAGGTGCATTCAGACGAACATCTAACGATTCCTGTGGATGAACCGCGTCAAAGCGCTCCCCCCGGCTAGAGACGCGGTCAAAAGGCTTCAAATTCTGCACGATGGGGGAAAGGTGCTGATAGTGATCCATCTCCATACGCTCAATAACTTCATCCACGTCGACCGCCTCGACGAGCTGCCGGACGAGGTCCTCCTCATCCTTGCTCTGATGCGAGGGATACATTGCCGGAGGCGGTACTCCGAACGTGCGCTGCATTCTAATGCCGAGAAGGAGGCTCTAGCGCGGTGTCCCCCCACCTACGTTGTGTGCCCGGTAGAAGGAGGTGGCGCACACTCTTCACCACGTCAAGACTACAGGGCAAAAAAAAAAAAATCAACAACAACAACAACAGCCCAAAAGTAAAACAAAAACATCAAGAGAGAACACCAAAACGAGAATCACACAATACACATCTACAGCCATTCCTCATGTTTCTTTTCGTTTTCGCTTGAGTACCTCACAGCATAACATGTGTCTGTGTCTGTGGGTGAGTGGATGTAGGGAGGGCACCAGCAATGAAACAACCACGTGTCTATGGACGGCAAACAAACAAACAAAAAAACCCCAACGGTCAGCCCCACACCTAAACAGCCTTCGACAACACCCACATTGCAAAGGCGCGCAGCTCTGCCACAGCGGGTAGACCTTTTGGATCCATCTCTGCAAGGAAAGAGACAACTCTCGGCTCCAGGTCAAACACAGGAGCGGCGACCAGTACGACGACGGCGTCACGCCCACGCAACAGGGAAAAAGATGTTAGACCATGGGTGACACGAATACTGCTGCTGCTGCTGCTGCCACAGTATCCTTTCTGACGTCGGTATCGAAATGCAACAGAGGCCAGCTTTACGAGGGGAAGCACTGCTTTGCTCATGTGCTCCGGCCACGGGACCCACCACACCCCGACAACCGCGTCTTGTGTTTCGCGGCGGTAGCGGTAGAGGCAGGTGTCCCGCGACACGGCCGTTGCGTAGGCGGTGCTGGTGGGGCAATGCGTAAAGAGGCCCAGATGTCGCACCGCCTGCAGAACGCGATGAACTGGTGCAGTGAGCGCGGCACTGGGCCGCGCCACCAGGAGGTTACACGCGGTGAACTCCCTGACCACATCGGCAAAACGCGGCGTTTCGAGCGTCATGGTGATGAGGTTTGTTACACCAGAGACAATGTGCGGCATGGGGGAGCCGGTAAAGACGTTGAGAGCCGCTTCGAGGCACAACACGATAATCCACCCACCTGAAGAGACAAACACCACACACACAATGGCTCGTTGCTCGTTTTGCTGACTATGCTTGACGTAGCCTGCAGTGCGCACGGCATCCCGTCCCGTCTGTGAGTGCATCGCCAGGCATTTCACAGTAACCGGTTGCAGAGTGGCGTCGGCTCTGCGACCAGCGGAGCATTGTTCAGCGTACGCCACAATGGCGGCTGGCAAAAGGTGTGCCTCGAAGTCCTCGCGCGAGCTGTTGCTGAAGAGCGGTTCGCCAAGGTGCCACACCGCAGCTGCTGTCACAATGAGACGCTTGTATCCATCGCACATGCCGCCACTCGGCATTGTACCGCTCAGCGCGATGTAATCGGAGGAGCTTGTTGCTGACCAAAGCAGCTGCTGCAGCGTCATGGACAAACGATTACTGGTACGAATCGACGACGGACGCTCGTAGCACATTTTCTGTGCGGCGGCTACAGCTTCCTGTCCACCCTGCCGCAACGCTGCCGCTGACGCCGTTTCACGATGCCCGCACTCGTTCAAGAAGTTGACGAACTCTATGAGTTGCTTCATTCGCTCCCGCACGGCATCCTGCACGGCCGGCGCATTCTCTGCAAGCCGATCACGCAACGGATAGTATGTGGGGACGGAAGTGACAGCAGCAACATGCGTCGAGATCTCGTACCCGCGCACTGCGGTCGACAACACAACATGCAATGCAACCGGCCCCAACCAGCGCCACACGCCGACGGGTATGGTGACAGCCAGTAGGAATTCCCCCTCCTCAACGGGGTGAAATAAAAACAGCCGACTGCCGCCCTGGAGGTCCATGTGCGCTGGCGACTGGCACCGCTGCTGCACTGCCGCAGTCTGGCGCTCGGAAAGGACGCACCCATCCTCAACTTCGCTCACAATACTCGCGGCACCGTAATACAGCTTGCTCAGCAGTTCGACAGGGGAGGATGCGGTGTCGTCATGCGCATCGGTGTCCTCATGCATCGCACCACGACCATGCATGTGTGCCTCTGCGTGCAAGAGCGACGGCGCACCGCCCTCCGTCATGGCGCTGACGTCCAGTGATACAAGTTGCACGCGAAACACTTCGGCCATCCTGTCATCAACTATACTCCCTTCTCTCTGGTCGTGTCTCGGTGTCAGTGGCCGCAGCCAACGCGGAAGTAAAAGAAAGAAAACAAAACAACAACAACAAATAAAGCATCAACGATCTGGAGTCTCTCAGAGTGTGTCTCATGCCATGTCCCCAGCGACACTACGTCACTCGTTGTCAGCGACGCGTGTTGTGACTCAAGTGTACAAAAGAGAGACTGTGAGAGAAAAAAAAAAGCACAACGGACGAGCCGAGAACAGGACACACTACTCGTCCGAGAGTTCAGACAATACGTCTGAGAGGGGCGAGCGGGTGGCGCTGCGACGGACTCGCTGGATGCTGCTCCCGGTGCGCCCAGGCGTATTCGACAACAAGCGCTCCGCCTCTCGCACCTTGCGCTGACTCTGCTCAATGTATGCCTGTAGCTGGGGGCTGGGAACGTACGACGGAGCCTGCACCGACATCACGGGTGCGGACGCAACACCGGCAGCTTTATACTGCGCTCCGCTCTGCCACGCTGTCATCGTCTCTACCTTTTCCACAGGGTACACAGCCGTCACTGCTGTTGCATCATTGCTGGGCGTCTTTTCAGTGGGTAACGGTGAAAAGGGCTGTGACGAGCCTGCGGTTTTTACGACGACTGTTGTGACGCGCTCCTCCTCCTCCTCCTCCTCCTGCTGCTCTTCTCGTCTCTGTTGTGGCCCTGCATCTTCTGTAGAGCCGGGGCTTCTCCAGTGGCGGATGCGTGGAAGGGGCGAATCATCATCAGACCACGTCGAACTCTCTACGACGCTGATGCCCGTCTCACCCAAAAGCCGCTGGCGCCCCCGCCACGCAGCTGCATCCTTGTTAGACACTGGGCCGCGTGTTTGGCTGCGGCGGGCTGCATCCGTGGGGAGCAGCTGCTGGTGCTTCGGCCTCTGTTTCTGCTTCTGCTGCTGTTGGTGTTGCTCTTCTTCCTCAGTTACGGAAGTGCGTTTCTGTCGTTCTTTTCGGTAGCTGGCATCCGTCGGCCGCATGAAACGGTGAAAGGTCGATGCGGTCGTAGCACGAGGCCGACTGGAGGCCAGTTTCTCAGAGTCTACGCGTGGGGTCTGTGTGAAGACTGCCTGCGCGTTCCGTTCACTGCTGCTTGGAGGCCGCAGGGAACGTCCCGTTGCGCGGCTGTGCACCACCGCCGCTACCATAGGCTCTGCCTTGCCACGCACATATGCACCACCACCACCATGGGCCACACCAGACGCAGCACTGTCGGTTGCAGTGACGGCGGGTGCGCTCGTCGAGTGCCACACATCCCTGCCTGACGGTGTGTGGCCTCTACGCCTCTGACTCCTCGTAGCATCGATATTCTCTAAACTGTTATGACGATACAACGCTTGTGGTCCTTGTTGTTGTTGTTGTTTCGGCTGCTGGTCGTAGAATACCCGCTGCCGCTCCAACGTCTTCTTCAGCTCCAACATCTCGTACTGACGTAGACGGTCATATTGATAACGTGCGTGTAGCGCTTCGTTCATGCTGATTTGTTCCTGCATTGCGTTCACCATAAACATAACATGTTCAACAATAAGAGACTCCGGAACGCCTTTGGCAACACAGTGATCAATAAACTCAATCACACGAGAGTTCGGGTGGCTAGCACGTCTTAATCCACCATATGCCGATGTTGTTATCGTTGCGGCTGTTGTGTCCAGGAGGTCACCGTACTTTCCCAGCAGGCTGCTGTTCTCAATAACGACACTGTCGCATTGCTGCCGCCTCCGCTGTGATGATGACGTCATTGGGTTGTAACTGATGCTGCTGCTGCTGTTCTTGTTAGCGGTAAACTGTTCCAGCAGTGCGGCCCGGTAACTCCGCGGGCTTACGCTCCCATGCATCGCCCCTCACTGCAAGTCTTCGCGTAGCGCAGACAGACACACTCCGGCAGACGAACAATATAAACAACAGTAGAATCCTTGAGGAAAAGGGAAGGAAGTCACCTCTAGAGTCTTGAAGCGTGGACAAACAGAAGGTGGATAAAAGCAAATGCGTGCTTGTGTATATATGTGCGTGCATGCGATAACAAGGTGCGCTATACGCAGAGAATCCCGTAGCCACAAGGAGAAAGCAACAAAGACATCGTCAGCAACCAACATCCAAACACATGTACACACACACACGGTTACACGCCAGAAGAGACACCTGACGTTGTGACACGCAAGGCACCTTTTGTTCCTTCTCTCTCCTCACAGGAGCCCCTTTGAGAAGATCGACTCTTTCAGCGAGATGGCCTTCTGAATGATGCTTCCGGCCTTGATGCGAGGTAAGTGCCGCAGCCGTGCAATAATGCCAGACTTCTCGCACTCCAGCAGCACCTCCGTCATCTCCGCGAGTATTGCGAGGCACACGTACGGGTGTAGTGGAAAACTGAGGTATTCGAGGGCGTCTGCGAGGTATGCGTCCCACAGCCGCAGGAGGTCCTCCTCGTGCAGGCGGCCAGCGAGGAGCGTTGTAAACATCCCCGGCAGCCACTCCACCACGCTCACCCCCTCCGCAACGAAGTGGCGGTACAGCTCAAAGTTCGTCGCTCGGAAGAGCATGAGGAGGGCCCCGCACTGCCGCTGTAGGCACTGTGCGTTCTGAAGCACGTTGCCGTGATGCGTCAGCAGGTGGTAGAGGGACTGCACCGAGAAGTAGATGTCGCGTGCTGTGCTGTGCACCGACTCAAAGACGAGCGCGAGAGCATATATGTGGCCCACCTCGTCCGGTGTCGCCCCCGAGTTGGCAACGCTGAGGGCGCGCCACGCCGACCCGATCCGCTGCCGCCGTTCGGGGTTCGCGACGAGGTGCTGCAGGTGCTGCAGCCGCGTGTGTGCACTGAGCCACGCCGTGCTGCCGGCCGCGGAGTGGCGG